>NW_023468021.1:0-6200 GCF_013731165.1 Rhagoletis pomonella | reverse complement strand
TTAACGAAGTCTGGGTATTGCAAAAGTTTTGGACTAATTAATGCTTCCTTTAAATAGGCAAAAGCTTTTTGACATTCTTCTGACCATTCGAAGGAAACATTCTTTTTGCAAAGCCTAGTTAATTTTCGTGAGTGTTCTGCGAAATTCGGTACAAATCTTCTGTAATAGTTGCAGAAAGCTACGAATCTCTTAACTTCATCCGCTGTTTTTGGTGTTGGGTAATTTTGAACTGTTTCAAATTTGCTCGGGTCGGGTAATATTCCCTTGTTTGTACATTTATGTCCTAAATAAGTTACTTCTTGGCTGAAAAATAGGCATTTATCTGCATGTAATTTTAGGTTGAATTTTCTGCAAGTGGGGAATACGTCTCTTAAATTTTTTAGCATGTGGTTTTCAGAACAACCTAATACAACTAAATCATCCATGTAGAGAAATGCTTGAGATGGCTTGAGGCCTGCAAATGCTAGGGTCATCATTCTTTGGAATGAATTCGGTGCTACTTTTAATCCGTAGGGTAGTCTTTTGAATCTATATGTGCCATTATCGGCTGTAAATGAGGTTATATCCCTGGAGTCGGGGTGTAATTCGATTTGATGAAAACCTGACATAAGGTCTAGGCATGAAAAATATTTTGCTCTTCCAAGTTGATCTAAAATATAGTCAATTCTTGGAAGTGGGAATTTGTCTGCTGCTAGCTTTTTATTTACCTGTCTGTAGTCTACCACTAATCTCCATCTTTTTTCTGTTTTACCTGGGAGTAATTTTTTAGGGACTAATAAGATTGGGCTATTATATTCCGATATGGAGGGTTCTATTATGTCATCTTCGATTAACTTATTTACTTGTTTGCTTATTTCTCCTTTTTGCGTTTGAGGCAATCTATAATTTTTTATGTAAACAGGAGTGTCATCCTTCATGTATAATTTTTGTTTGTAGAAATTATTAGAGGAAATTGGTTCTGTTTCTAGTGCAAATATGTCTATGAATTCTGTGCATAGTGTTGTTAGTTGAGAGTTGACAAATTGTGGAAAGTTTTTTGTTAATCTTTTTAATTTCTCTGTATCATTGCAATTTTTATCATGTGTGGTTGTTTTAATTAGTGTGTAATCGTCTAAATTTTCGGTATTGATCTTGTAATTTTGAATAGTTGTGTTTTTATGTGTTTTGTTGATAATTCTAACAAAAGTTTGATCTTTATTTGTGATAGTGTTTGCTATTAAAATGCCTTCAGATAATTGTTGGTGTGGTATGAAGATGTTTTTGTTATCGGTGTTTACTTTGACTTGTCTAATGACTTCAGATCTAGCAGGGATAGTAAGTGTGTTGACAGACAGACAATTTGTTAGGTGCATTGTTATTGTTTGGGGGAAATCATATGGCCTTAGGATTAATTTATCCTCTGTTTTGCCATAATCTAAAATACAATTGTATTTCTTTATGAAATCTAGTCCTATTATTCCATCGCATGGGATTGGAAAGTCGTCTTCTACGACATGGAATTTATGGTAAATTAGAAGGTCATCACCTTTTAAATCCGCTTTAATTGTGCCTAATCTGCTAGTTATTCCTTGACCAATGCCCTTTAAATCTGTAATTTGTTCTTTATTAATTTTGTGAGTTTTACTAATTTGATGCATTTTTATAATGGAAATGTCTGCTCCCGTATCAATTAAAAAATTTGAAATCGAGTTATTTAGGGATGTCCTTGTGGATATATAGCTGTTTAGATTTAGGTTCAGTACACATATTTTTCTTTCTATTAATTTTGAAGTGGAGCTTCCTGGTTTTCCGTCTGGGTGCAGCTGCGCACATTGCGGGTCTGGTTGTAGGATCTATTGCCGTTTTGGGCTTGTGATCCTCTTCGGTTATTATTATTATTACTGTACGACCTCGAGTTATTGTTGTATCTCGGTTGTGGTCTGAATCTCCGATTTTGGTAATATCCATAGTTGTTACTTCGGTATCCTCCCCGGAAATTGTTCCTTTACTGACTCTGTTGTCGTACGTTCAAAATTGTATTCGAGCTGCCTGTTATTTCGGTACAGCTGTTGGTGAACTTAGAGATCGCATCGTTCATTGTTGTGAACGTTCCCGCTTGCATTATCATTTTAACATTATTGTTGGAGCTGTTTTTACACATTGCCTTGTCGGCTGCCTGTGTAGAATATCTCGTTGCTAAGTCTGGGTTTAATCCATCCGAGATATATGCTTCTTCTAGTGATCTGGTAATTTTTGCTATTTCCGCTGTGTTAGCAGTTTTACTACGTTGTTGAACGTTTAGAAGTTTAGCGGTTAAAACCTCTACCGATTCACCTTTTATCGCGTTTTTGAGTTTTGTTTTTATTTGTCCAATCGTGTTTTCATTACTGATGAAGTTTCTTGCCGTTCCTTTTAGCTTGGTCTTTATTATTGTTATTGCTAAAAGTTCGTGCTCATCCTTGATTTGATCAAGTATGTCGAGGGCATCTAAGAAGCTGTGTAAGTTTTCTGGCTTCCCATCAAACTCTGGGAGTACTGACGAGGCGGTTTTAATGAATTCGACTACTGTTTGTACCATTGTGACGTTTATGGTTGGGATGTTTACTTTTTTGGTGTCTTCCCCTTGACTTAAAGAGGGTGATGGAGTCCGGCTTCGGACGCGTTCTGACAGAAGTAAGTTAAAATCAACCTGGAGATTCTCCTCTAATGTGGTTGGTATTGTTACTTCTATATTGTGTCTAGCTAACGAAGATACAAGTTTATCTCGTACTGCAATGAAAAATTGGTAAGCTTCCTTTTGGTGTTCTGTGGTAAGTATGCGATTTGCTACATTGATCACCTGTCTAATGTTATTAAGGGCTTCCAAGATTATGTTCAAATGTTTTACTATAGTTTCCGTTGTTATAGGAATACTCTTATTTATACATTTGTATGATTTACTAGCTTTAGTTTTTTCGTCAGTTAACGTGTCATGGATTTCTTTCCATTGATTCATTTCTGGTTTAAAACTTTTGGCATTTTTGAAAGTTGTTTCTTTTTATTGAGAGAGTTATACGCGTTGTTGTACATTGTTTAATTGTCTCAATTTGTTTTTAATGTAATTTTTTATCAAGATTACCATTGCGACAATTAAACATGTAGCTACGCATGCAAAAGCGGTCAACCACTTATCGGGAACTTCTTCCTTGTTTTCTACGATAGGATGTGGTTGATATTTAATTACTTTAGTTTCGTGGGTGTTTTCACCTGAGGTTTCTTTTCCTACTTCGTATCCTGCTATTCCTATTAATATGCCGTTTAGTGCAATTTTCCACCAAGTCATTTTTATGTTAATAATGTTTTACGGTTGAGAGAAAAAAAAAATGAATGAGAAAAACAATTTTCCTTTTTATTATTAGTTCTTGTTTTTTAATTTAAAAACATTTTTTTTTGTATTTTTATTAGTTATAGCTATCTTATTTGTGCTAACATTCTCCTTGTTTCTTCTTCCCTAGTTTTTGGATTTATGACGTCTACTAAGGTGGTTTCCCTGTTCATACTATAAATTTCCTAATGATCCTTTTGGTGGTTCTGCGTTGTTGTTGTTGCTGGGTTCCACCCATTTTTGTGCAGATCTTTTAGTTTGGTTATCAACTTCTTCTTTTGTTGCCCGCGACTGATGTTAATTATTCGCTGTAGTTCTGCACATTCTTTTTGGTGCCTTCGCTTTCTACCTCCACGTTTTTTGGGTTTATGTTCGCAGCTTATTCGTTGCCTAAACTCTTGTAAGTTGGCTTTTTGGCGGTTTTCCCTTTGCCGGTATTCCTCTAGGGATATTGGTTTGGGTCCTATTACAATTTTTGTAGGGATATATTTGGGGTATTCTTCTGCGTTTTTCGATCCTTCCGGAACGTATTCCTCTACCATAATGTTCTGGCATGGTCTAGATTTGGGTTGGTAGGATCTAGATTTGAGCTGGCAGGATCTAGCTTTGAGCTGGCAGGATCTAGCTTTGAGCTGGCAGGATCTAGCTTTGAGCTGGCAGGATCTAGCTTTGAGCTGGCAGGATCGCCATGTAAATATTGTAAGGAGTTTAGTATTTTCTTAGCTCTACAGCCGCATTAAGGTGAGCATTAAAATGCCCCACAATGATTCCAAAAGTAAAACGCAAGTAAAAACGTTGAGTCTTAAAGTTGGAATGTTTTATTCGGCTCATCGCCGTTCTTTTATATGCTTACAATCTACCTTATGAGTAATCTAATTTACAAACTTACATTTCTAAGTTGTTAGTCATGCTTATGATTCTACGTTGTTGTGCATGCATACATAAATGTATATGGGTTCAATCGAGTTTATGTTATTGGAGAAGTGCAGCGCAAGCTAAATTGATTTGAGTACTTTGGCCAAGTTATTGCCAAAAGTATATTGAACTTTTTACTTAATATTGTGTGAACATTTTGTTTTGCTTAGCTGTCATGCTACACTATTGATAATGGTCGGAAAGGCCGAGTTTCCGATCCATGCTCGTATTGTCTTACGCGGTCGCGTAAATATACGAAGCCGATTACAGTTGTTCTAAGTAGTCATAGATATTGTGTAATTTATCGTTCCCGGTTAAAGATATTAATTTATTTAGTTACAAAAAAGCGATTCACGTTTACGTTTACCTCATAAACTGAACAGAAATACTGTTCACCAGCTGGACGATAAGGTGCAATGTAAGGGTTTTCATATTATTTATTCAAAATCTCAAGTAAGGTTTTCTTAATGGTAAAATGTGAGTCGGAGGCGTCAAAATAGTCGTAATACTTATTAAAGTCCTGGCATAGGCAACGAAAAGAATCATGCATTTCAAAATTTGTTCTACAAATAGTTAATTTAATGGGCTTGTAATGTCTAGAAGGCCTAGAAGGAATACAAAACGTGATCTGGTTCAGTAGAAAGGGACTATTGACCATCCCGTTCAAGATCTTAATCATGAACAAAACCCCGAGCATCTCTCTACGGCTGTGCAGCGTTGGCAAATTTATGAGCTTCAAGCGGCTTTTGTACGGTGGGAGATTTAATGTCGAATCCCAAGGCAAATTATTTAATGCGAATAATAAGAATTGTTTCTGTACCGACTCGAGTCTGTCAGAGTGCGTTTGATATATAGGGTTCCATACGACGGACCCGTATTCTAAGACCGGCCTGACTAGGGAGGTGAAGAGAGCTTTAATGACAAGGATCTCTGAATTCTTTAGCCCAACGTTTGATGAAAGCCAAGACGCCCTTGACTCTATTAACACAAGAGTTTACATGGGACTTGAATTCAAGCTTAGAGTCCATGGTTACGCCTAGATCGATGAAATTAGTTACCTGATCAACACTATGTTCACAAATGCGGTACCTATATGATTGAAAGGGTTTTCTAGAGAAACAGATAAATTTACACTTTTGCAAGTTAAGTGACATAGAATTTACTTCGAGTTAAACCACAACGAGTTATGAGGTCCGGTATTTTCTTTAACCAGGGGAATGAGTTTACTGAATATATTATTCAAGATTTTACTAAAGTGTAAGGCACTGTTCTCAACATCCCCATCGTACTCAGGCCAGATATAGCTATTTTAAGCTTGTCGTAGTTAGCGTATTTGAAAGAATATCGCCGACCTTTCGGCTTTCTAGTTTCAGGACAATAACATGAATCGTAGGATGGTGCCAAAGACAACTCAAGTGGTGGGTGATAAGGGTCTATAGGTATAACTAAAGGATCGCCGCGTATTATAGTGCATTTATCAGTATCATCAATAAACGCTAAATCAAGACATTTACCTAAGTTGTTGATAACTGAATTAATCTGATATAGACCAAGATCGGAAAGTTCTTTAAGAAATTGTTTAAGTACATCCCGAGAAGAATTTGGCCCCAGAATTCCATCCACCGAATCCCAGGAAACACACGCTAGATTGAAATCACCCAACACAACAATCGAATCGGAGGGCTTGACCATGGCAAATAAAGAGAACAATAATGAAGAATGTTTGAAGTAAGCCGAAGGGTTAGAGTTTGGTGGAATATAAATTGCAACAAGAAACACACTACTTGAGGGGCACCGTATTCTAACACAGAGGAATTCAACATCATCTGAACCTGTGAACACAACTTTTTCAGAGGAAAAGTCGGTCTGAACAGCTATTAAAACACCCCCACCTTTTCTATCTAAGCGATCATTTCTAAATATTTCATACTTACTACACAAT
>NW_023468020.1:4028-6200 GCF_013731165.1 Rhagoletis pomonella | reverse complement strand
ATCAATTAAAAATAAATTTGTATGTAAAATATAGTTATTAGCTTTGCTAATTCTCGTTTCTTAGATGGTCTAGATTATTCTCGGTAGAGAGCAAGTTTTTCTGAAAGTCTGGATTATACATAGAGAATTTATTTCTCAGTTTTCCCAGATTGGCGATTTTAACGGGTTTGTTTTCATCAATTTGAAGTTGGTGGTCGCAGAGCAGCTTTTAAAATAATTAAAATTGATTGATGGAAAGACGAACTGTATCAGCTTTTCAACTACATGGACATAGCTAAGCGCATAAAAATACAGCGATTGCGCTGGCTTGGACACGTTGTACGCATGGATGGACAACGGTGGAAAACGTAAGCAAAGGCGCCCACGAACAAAATGGAAGGACCTGTCTGCATTCGGGATGAGCAAGTGACGCAAATTCGCAAACGTATAGCAATAATTAGAATTTTATCGGTATTCACTTGGTGCCAGAACACAAAAGAATTGAAAAAGGTGAGAGGTCTGATGTGCTGGTCACAATTGGAGTAGGCTTTCCACTAGGAAACACGTCAGATATCTACCTCCCTTAGGTAATGTGTGGTTTTTTAAGAAGCTGTTTTTCATGACAGAAATACACTCGGAGGTTTGCCATTGACTGCCGAGGGGCGACCGCTGTGAAGACAAAACCTTTTTTATTTCTATATTTTTTCCGATGTTGCTTTGACCAGGGCTTAAACCCAGACCCTACGGAGTGGTAGCACTGCTCAAATGGATCAAAGACCAAAAACACCGCTTCGACGAACCAGTCCAAAAGTGCCACAACGGTTCGAACCGCTGAACCGAACAGACCAACATTTCATCAAAGTGAAAAACCAAAAACCCAGTTTTACTATATTTGGTCCCTAATCTCGTAAGTATATTGATATTGTTGTGTGTAAATTTGACTCTCGTACGGTGTAATTACTTAAACATTCACTGGACACACAGGACGCAAAGCCAAAGTAGCCAACAACCCTATTTCTTCGCCAAGTGTATTAAACGTAGTATTTACTACTGAATCATATTTTAGCTACATAGGTATATACATACATATGTAGTTATGCAAACATGCATATGTGTTATTATATTTTAATATTTAAAAGAATTGATTTCGTATTAATTTTCCACCCTTTGTTGCCTCAGATCAATTTTGTACCTTACTGCCATTAAAGATATATCCTACAAATATTAATTACTTCTACCCAACATTACTTGAATATTTATTTTAGTGTTTTGCAACTCTACTCGTACAAATATACTATAATTGTACTTTTTCCGTGTAGGCCGCAATATTTTTTTCGCACTTCATATTCATAACTGTTATGTTGGCAAATCCAAAAGGAGCTACATTTTATTACTCTGACTAATCACCAGTGACATTTGCATGTATGCATACCTACATACCATTTAGACATTTGTAAAGGGTGTTTTTTAGAGGTGTTAGACCTTTATATTTAAATAAAATAATGACATTGTATAATTTCAAATTGAAAAACTTACTTCATTGGAAATATAATTTCTGGCAAGTGGGCGCGACTGGCTCGAAGTTGGTGCATTTTGAAAGTCTTTTATTCGACCACTTTTAAGCAATGGATGCCATATCTCGGCAAAGGTTCGAACTATTTTTTCAACTAAGACATCCAAAAATTTTCGCTTTAATCGACTGAAAAATAGAATTATTTGGTGATGTGCAGTAATGTTAATGGAATTAATGTCCTTGACATTAATGACCGTATATATTGACACCCATTATTTGTAAGCAATATTTTGTCGTTGGTTCAATTCATGACGAAATGGCAAGCCCAGCTGAATACGATTTTGATAATAGCGTTGGAAGATATGGCCAACTTATGAGCGTTGAGTCGTTATCGGAAAATTGAACTTAAAAAAAACACCCTTTATTACACATACTAAAATATGCATGTGCATTAGGGTGGTCCAAAAATGTATGGGAGAAAAGTAAAATCGGAAATTTAATGCTCTCACCCCCCTAGGATTGTTCTATACCGAAAAAAAGTATACCCCTGTTTTTTTATTTTAAAATCAAAATATATTTAGAGGTCGCTCAAAGCGCTCAAAGTTTCACATGTATTTTGTATGGGGAAAAAATGACTTTTCGTAGAAATGGCATAGAATCCATGAAAATCAAACTTTTTC
>NW_023468020.1:0-3928 GCF_013731165.1 Rhagoletis pomonella | reverse complement strand
AACTATTTTTAAAGGTTTCCGAAAAATCCAAAAAAAAATCAAATATACGAAAATAAGCGTTTTTCGGAGACCCTTAAAAAATAGTTAAAATTAAAAAATGTTTAAATAAACAATTGGGCATTATTTTCTGAAGTCTTCTGAAGAGAAGCAGAGTTTTCAGATTGAAAAAGTTTGATTTTCATGGATTCTATGCCATTTCTACGAAAAGTCTTTTTTTCCCCATACAAAATACATGTGAAACTTTGAGCGCTTTGAGCGACCTCTAAATATATTTTGATTTTAAAATAAAAAAACAGGGGTATACTTGTTTTCGGTATAGAACAATCCTAGGGGGTGAGAGCATTAAATTTCTGACTTTGCTGTTTTTGGACCACCCTAATGTGCATATGTATGTTTATCTTAATAGAATTTATGCTTTCGTATATTGCAAGGAAACACATGCAAGTTTTATGCAAATTTTGTTGTAGCTTGCCTGTCAAAAATGTGTCGCTTGCCAACCGTGGGTTAGGCGTCTAGTTTGAATCGCAACATGAGCATTAAGCACGCACAGAAGTCTGGTTCAATGGACATTTGTGGCGTAAACGTGAACATGACGTGTCAACACCCGCAATAAACCAACAGCATATACATACGTACATACCTACATATGTATGTATGTACATACATATCTCACGTTTAATGATACCTATAACGAAAAATTTAAAAATTTCAATTTTGTGGATGTATGTATGTTGGTAGTCATATCAACATTGATGCAAGCTGACGTTTATAAAAATATAGGAAGTTAATAAGCCTCAACTTGAGTTGAATGCGCTATGCAAGCCTTTGGTAAAATGGCTTACAGCGTTACATAGGCAACGGCCAATGTATATAATCGATTTGCATCGCTCTTCCACACTTTTTTTTTTTAAATTTATGTTCAAGGGCCTTTAGAACGTAAACATGCGACTTATAATAGTAGCCAAGTTTTTTTTTAACACGTGTGACAAAATTAAACTCACTGTGAGTCACTGTAGGTGCGAGGACAATACAAATATTTTCTACCTGTGGGTCAAAAATTCAAACTCAGTGAAATATTTATTTTTATTTTTTTCACTTTATTATTCTAAGCGATTCTCGATCATCAAAAGCTTTTCCATTAACATTTATCAGGTAATTATTTATTTTTTTTTGGCAGTCTCAACTTTTTTGAAAACAATTTTAACAGTGAATGTATATTTTCATTTACATAAAAGCATAGTCTTTATTTTATTTGAAGTAATGGAAAATATTTTCACTTCACGGTTTCACAGAACAAGAATTGACTCCCTACTATGAAAAAGTTATGTTAGTATGTAATTCCATAGACTAATTCTTCTAAAATAATATAATTTCCCAGAAATTTCGCTGGTCTGTGATGAAAAAAGAACAAAAGGTTATATGTAGTTAGATTATTTCTCTTTTGTTAGTTAGGTTGGATATTTTTCCAGATACCTTGGGAATAGCTCCTTCCATATATACGCGATATATTGACAAATATTGTCGAAAGTCTGTTTAGAAAGCCGGGCCCAAAAATAAAATTTAGTTAAAGAGTTCAAAACGTTACTTGATAGCATCAGCGCTCACTTATCGCTCTTGGCTTCCAAGCCATCGTAACACTCCTGCAGACAAGGTTTACTATGAGGCAGTCTCTGAGGTTTTCTTGACCCAGCCTCAGTATTAAGCTGTGCAAATTTTCAGCTGAAAAGAAGTACTAGAGCATTGATTTGGGGAACGTTTATGCACAACTCTCTTCAGGACCAATCGAAATAGTGTCATAGCAAAATCCTTAATTTCATCAAATGCGTCTTAAAATTTCCATCCCAAAAGGTTTTTGTTTGGACGTTCAGTTCCTTGCCGCTATATCTCTTTAAATAAATCCCCAATAATTATCGTTTACCATTTTATCAAACAAATATTTTCTTCTGAAATTACTGATGCCAACTACGTACATATGTATATGTTTGCTCTAATTCATTTGGCTGCCAATTGAACAAAGATTCTAAAAACAAACTAATATCGTTTTCAAGAAAACTAAAGTATTGGTTAGTAGAGGTTGATTCTTCCTAAACAAAATCAAATATACATTCAGAGAAGTGATATTTTAAAAGTTCTATATTTTATCTTCAGCTACCAATTTAAGTAAAAATGAGTCATACAATATTGCATAAATCTACGGAACTCTTTTCCATTATAAAAACAAGTCAAAACTATAATACGTAAAATAAAATATGTGTATATATTAACTTTTATGCAAATATGTAGAATCGTCCATTCATTGAATAAACTCTATGGGACTTGTGGGTGCACCCCTTGCTACATTCACAATGAAAAATAAATAAAAAATAATCTTATTTGTTGATATGACTTCCATACTTTAATAAATATGTATACTTGAGAGCTTAACACGGTCACATCGGTATATGTACATATGCACATACATATGTATACTTTTGCATATGTTCGCAGTATGCACACAATAAATCTCCTGAGTAATTTCATAAAAGTATGCTTGAATTTATTTCGCATAATTGAAAATGATTTTAAAAGTGCTCTAGGTTTTTATGTCTGTTATTCACTCACCACCATTGTCCGGCTTTGTTTGGTCGCTCGGTGTGCTCGAATATTAAGTAAGTGATTTTTAAGTGCCACTAAACATTTTTTTTAACGGAAGTAATTACAATTGTAGTTGTAGTTGCATGAATGGTTAGTTGGTCGTTGATATTTTAACGCCCTTAGAGGAGTGGTTTTCTGACGGTGGATGTGTGTGTGTATGAGTCAGATTACATATGCATATATATAAATCTACAGGCATATATATGTATATGCAGAGCGCATTCAAACTTATAATAATCCAAACATTTATGCGGAGTATTCACTTGTTCTCTAAGTGGCATAAAAGTCTAGAGTGCCGTTGAAGTGGAGTATGAGCTCTCATTTGATAGGATTTTTTCTATGTCCTATTAAAAAAGCTGCTGAACTTGAAATATTTGTAGAAATTCTTTACACATTGCGAGAAGTCCACAAAGTTTTGTTTATTTAAAGTTTTTTACTATTTTAATATTGTCTTGTCTACATTCATATGTATGATGCCTAATTGTGTTTCTTAAAGAACATCTAGTCGTGTCCAGTCACTACTTTGATATGGCTTTTTGGAATTGCTGGGATATATACATATATTGGTCTCTATACAATTAAGTACAACTCCTTTATCTGGATAATTTATGGCACGCCATATGCCGTGTGACAAATTACATTCGCCTTCAGCGTACTAAGGTGCTTACTTTAGATAAGATAGGTACTCCGAAAGGTTTACACTTTAGCAATAGGTCCCCATTGTGGTAGGTCGTATAAAGATAATAATATATAATATATATTGCGACCTGTAGATACATACATACATACATATATTGTGCCCCCATTTCTTCTCAGCACTGTTCTTCTAATTCCGATGTCCCTAGGAACATCAAACGCGATTTGGAGCCTAGGTAATGGCTATGCTCATCATTCGAACATATTGAGCCTAAAATTTTCTCTCGTCCCAAGACCCGCTAGAGCGACAGAGATAACTGAACCATATTCCCAGCTTATGCATATGATTTCTCCCCTTTCTAGATTCTGCAATTTCTCATAATCCTTAAATTTCCTATCCCGAAATCCATAGCAGTTACTCGGCAAGGGAATTTATATTCTCTTAATATCCAAATTTTACCTCAAGTGATAAGAGAGCTTTGAGTTCCGTATGAATGTCGCATACAACTAGTATTTTCTTTGTAGATTAATCGCCGCTCAATGACTATTTAATAAAGTAGTTGAATTGCTCGCGTTTTCTCTGGAACTACTCTCCGGACCACAGGTTTTTTTAAATGACCGCGTGCTATCATTGCCATTTAATTAGGTCATTAGGGGG
>NW_023468019.1:0-6201 GCF_013731165.1 Rhagoletis pomonella | reverse complement strand
AAAAACGAAATGTCCAATTGGGAGATGAAGAATAGATGCTTACTGGTGCAGCACACAAAACAAATAAATAACTTTATTTTCGCTTTTTCAATAAAAATTTAAAACAAAGAACTCAAATTTGCATAAATATTTTATTGCGACCGGAAGAAGTTAGCAAAAATTGCAAACAAACACACTCAGCGTTTGTTCAACTTCGCGTTTTTTTTTTGGTTTTTTTTTTGTCTCTGCCGCTCAGTTCGCCTGCCCACGCTGCAATCTCTCTTCTGGCCACCATTACCGCTAACGGACTATGGCGATGCCATTTAGCGACGTTATGGTAGGCTGATTCACTGATTCGTTGGCGCGCGCTCGTTCACAAACCCATTGCCCTTTTTGTTGTTAGCTGGAAAATTCTCCGACAGGATGAGTTCTAACGGCACCGGAATCAGCGCGCACACAACAGTGACATTGGCACGGGCAACTTTCCACTTCCTTTGACAACACTTTTATTCTCTAGTTGGTAATGCGAATAGCAACAGCGCTGAATTTCGTAAATTGCGTATACGCCCGGGCGTCCGTGAAGCTAGTGCAGCTTTAATGGTCAAAGGCGTCAGCAACAGCAGCAGCAGCACCAACAGCCGTTATAGTGGCCGTTAACTATACAAACAACAATGCTTACAATAAATAAGTTTGTGTAGGCAGCCGCTTGGGGTCAGGCGCGTGGGCCGTTTAAGTGTTTGGTGGGAGTAATGTTCGGTTTAACAGGGACACTTAGAATGCTAGCTGAATGCTGGCGATGAGTAGCAACGCAGCAACAATGCACCATTTGCCCATTAAATGTCAGCAGCGTGCCTACCCTCTTGCTGATACACTTGACATTTTGCTAGTAAAGTCATAAAAGAGGATGTCACTCTTGTTAAATATTCTTTGGCAACTTGTTTTTTGTTTTTTTTTGCTCGCCGACAAATTCTTTTGAGTGAGTGTGTGTGTGTGGTGCGCTTTTGCTTGTATTGAAAGCCAAATTTTATGACATTTGTTGATGTTGCTGCCGCAGCTGTGATATTTTTCATGCTGAGCATTTTTGGCTGATTTTCGTGTTACATACTGTCATCTACTGCGTACATACATACATATGTATTAGGGCGGGTAGATTTGTAGGGGCCCAAATAATTAACAGAGGCACATCGCGATTATGCTTATTTGGGTAATTTCAAGCATGTTTGCCCAAGGAACCATAGGTCTAAAATGAAGTTGGAGCCAGCGATTTTTTGTATCTAGTTTTTTTTTTCAAAAAGTGGCTCACCTGTTGAAACAGCTGTATTAAAAACTAGCCAAAATGTGTATCAGGGGGTTTTTGGGGTCGAGGAATCCATATATGGCATTAATTTTTTCTTTTCAGATCCGGCAGGGGGCGCCTCCGTAGTTGTTTTTTTTAATTTTAACTCCTTTTTTCTGAAAATCGACAGCATTGTTGCGAAAATCTACGAAATTTGACTTTCTCGTGATGCAACTTCAATTTTTAAATAGCCTAAAATATTCAGGGTTGAATCTTTTTTTATTTTTATTTTTTTTAGTTTTATTTTATATATTAAACAGAGTATTAAAAATGAAAAATTATGCTGTCACACATGTAATTTGTCATATAATATGTCGATAAACAGTATTACCAACATAGTATAAAAAAAAATACGTTATACGTATTTAAAAATTTAAACATTAGAAATTGCTTATGTTTTTTTTCATTTAAATTTCATATGGTTTTATCTTTTAAGTTGAATTTTTGAATTAAAAAAAATATATATATTAAAATCAGAAAAAAGTTTGTTTTGTCAAATACAGAGAACAAATGAAAAAAAAACGAATTTTTTGAATAAAATCGATACATTGTGCATGAATACACCTCCCTTCCCCCTAATTTTCATGAAATGACCCATAATCTCGATGAGCTTTTGATGCAAAAAATTTGACCCGCCCTAATATGTATATATGTACGTACACGCTTATATATTTGTCAGATGTATTGTGCTGTGCTCGCCAGTTTGAAAATATATGTTACCAAGAGTTTTGGTCATTCGTCTTGTGGGTTATGGCCTATTTCGCAAGCGTGCTAGATGATTTTATTTTGTTTTTTTTTTGTATGACGTTCCGGTCCAAGTACTTTTTTTTTGTCTAGGGACGATTTTGTTGGTAAACCAGCATGTAGCAGTTATCATTATTTCCTGTGCTTCCTTCAGCGGCTTAGCAAATTTTTTGGGAGGAGTAACCACGAATGGGCTACCATAACTAATGTCATTACATGCAAGGTCACACACTCGCATACATACGTACATAGATACATACATTCTTATCTAAATAAATGTATTTAGCTAAGTTTTTTTGCTAATGAATATTTACGTTAAAATATGCGTATGTTGTGGCGCCTATATGACATGTGTATCGCCCGCAATTTATGTTCCTCAAGTAAAATCCTTCCGTTTTTTTCCTTTTCTAAAAAAAATATTTTTTTTTATTCTCTAGAATTGCTTTGCACGCTTTTTTATTCCCATACTTGATCATTATTCGGATCAAATAAATGTGAGATGTTTCAATCATAAAAAACTACTAAAAATAATAACCGTCTTTCTCGAAAATATATGCAACACTGCCAGTATCGGTTGCAACGAGCGGGCGGTCATTTTCAACCCTTCGACGGTTGAGGACCTATGTATTTGTGGGTTGGCGCTCCTAAATGTACATAGGGATTTGGAGGGTAATCCTCAGCAAGTGCTAGATGAGCTAGCAAAAAAAACCAAGGAGGATTCCATTTTCAATTTAAAAATAATGCATAAAAAAAATCTACTTAATATAATAAAAGTTATAATTTTATAAAATATATAGAATAAATGATACTGAATTAAAATAGTTCAATTCATCTCCAAGCAAAAGAACTCAAAGAAGCAAGGTGAATGGGTGCATCTCTGGTTTTGAACAAGTAGAAACAGGGGTAAACCAAGTCTCAATTTTAGGTGCTCCGCTGTTCGTTATTTACCTAAATGACATATAAAGCATTTTGAAACATTTTAAGATATGTATGTATACAATATATTAATGTACGCAGAGGACACTCTACTATACACATCTACTATACACAGAAAGAAAAAATTAAACCGAATATGAAAGTTGCCATTCAACAAGCAAATGTATGTCTCGAAAGTAGCAAAGTAAATAAAACAAAAACGAAAACGTTGGAATAAATGAGGAAATTATGTTGAGAAGGTGATCATAATAGACAAAAATATGAAATTCAATGAGCACATTGATTACACAAAAACAAAAAAAATCAAAACACATAAAGCAATCAATATACTCACGAAACTGTAGGCCAAATCGACTGCTGAGTGGAAGATCGACCTATCTCGGCAGTCAGTTCGAAAACGCCCTATCTCAGACAAGTTTTCAAGAACGCCCTATTTCGCGTTTTTTAATTCTCTCACTGACGTCATAATTAAAAAAAAAAAAGGTTCACAGTGACAAATAGGTAATTAAAATGGCATTTTACGTAATTTTATTTTTTTTAAGCTAATAAAATTAAAAGGACGAAATTCGGGGATGTGGTCGATAGTAGATTAGCCCTTTACATACATATAATTTTATCAAAAATAATTATTGCAAAATTTCAAGGATATTCAGGAAAAAAAATTTAAAAGGACATTTTCAATACCTAATCGTCGTTATGGATCAAAAAATTTAAACGGTTTTATTTCTACAGAATTTTCTCTTTAGTTTGATACCCATGCTGTTTTTCTATATTTCACTGATTTTTTATAATAATTTTTTGAAATACATAATCATATTTTGCAATTTTTAAAGTCTAAAAAAAAGTACTAACTGCTACTAAGAAAAAACTGGAAACAGTATTAGTTTTCTTAAAAGAATAAGCAGTAAATTCGACACAATAACCGCAATAAATATTTTTACAGTGATCCACAAAAGTCTTCGTACAGCACCTTTTTTAAACTGTATTAACAAAAACAGTGCTGATTTAAAGGAATTTTTAAAAGGTATTTCTTTTTAACTAGTAACAAAAAGTATTTCATTTTATTTATTTTTTCAAAATTTATTAGGTAAACCTAAAACAACTCGTTATTTTTCTGAGTGTAGATTCCCTGTTATACCAACAACACTCAGCAATATTGCGGCTTTCAATAAAAACAAGCATTCTCAAAATCAGTTCAGAATGCCAGTGATGTGAATAATGTCAAATTTGCGAATAAAGTAATTCAACATTTTGAATATTTCGGCATTTTCTATCTATGAATTTTAGGTTAATTCGGAACATGTTTAATACTGTGACCTCAGCTTACGTGGAAATGTTTGGCGGCTTTCTTTAGCGGACGTAGTAGTACATATGAACATTCATAGCAATGGAAGTACCGAATCCTATTACTTTCAACGAGCAATTCTTGTATATACATACTGTTTTGCATTTTAAGGTTTCTAGATAGGTGTTATCTCCAAAAATATTCGTATAAGGTTGCCACCTAATCGAAATTAGTTAAAATCCGAATGAAGATCATAATAGATATGGGTATCAAATGGCAAGTATTTTAAAAATCTCTAATTCAGGAATATATTTTAATAGGGTTGCCACCTATTTTCCAAAGTATATTATTTTAATTATTTGTTTGGAAAATTAAGATACATTAGGGGTCTTCCCTTAAACTCGTAAAAGCCTCGTAAACCTCGTAAACCTCGTTAAGCTCGTAAATTTACAAGCCTCGTAAAATAACTCGTAAAATTACGAAGCAAATTTGATGCGCAAATGACCTCGTAAACTTCAGTATTGCCGAGGAGCCGAAGATTTTATACTAAAATACATATGTGATCAAATACTGAAAACAAATGAAAAAACTAATAGCTGAACAAAATTAATAAATTTCATCCACAAACTGTATTAACATGGGTTTTCTGCTAATCCTCGCATTTTTAATTGTATATTAGCTTTCATTCGAGCTGAGGGGCTGTTATGAAAAATACTACGAAACAAAAATGTATACACAAAACCCTTTACAACCTGTTAAATAGTCACTTTACGCACTTATTTACACATTTGCAAAAGAGAGCATTCCCGTAACAACCTCGTAAACTTACGAGTTTTACACAGCTTAAGACTTTATGAGTTTAAGGGAATCTCCTCAATATTACTCTTTATGAGTACTAAAAGAAAGTTCTTGATTAATGACTTGCCTATATAGTAGTAAGTGTTCTCCCTTAGGATATTAGTGTAAGTTTGCTACTTATTTTTGATTCCACAAATTTAACTAAAATAACTTAATATGAATATCAAATTAAAGATGTTTTTGGGAATTTTAATCCCGAAATTAATGTTTTGGGTTGCCACATTTTTTTTTACCAATTTGCATTTTACTATTTTCAACGAGCATTTCTTACGTAGGTATACATAGTACATAAAAACTCAAAATATGTTCTTTCAAATTGTGATATTTCTTTATAGGGTTACCACCTAATTTTGGATGCACGCTATTTACTTAATTTTTAAGATTCAAAAAGTGGTTTTTATTTTTAATTTTTCCAAAATATTCTTTGTATAGAATTCTGAGGTATGCACTGAGTACGCTGATATTTTGGTTTATCAACAAAATTTTTTCAAAATTTTTTATTTCCAATTTTTTTCACTGAATACTGAGGTACCTATGAAAAATAATTTGTATGAAAAGAGGTAGTGGATAGGCGTAATGTTAAATAAATATTTTTAAATTAAAGCTATCGAATTGACTATTATTTGGTTGCCAAGCCTTTAAAACTTTTAAAAGTATGTAAAACGCCAACCAGTCAAGGTCATCACAAAACTTTATTTTCCAACTTATATTCATTAGCCTGCAAATATGTACATACATATATCTGTACATAAGTATGTATGCATGTATGTATATGCTGAACAGCTTCACAAAATAGAGAAGTTAAATTACATAACTTACATTAAGCAAATTATTTTCCGCACAGTTTTGTAAATTTTCTGCCGCAATGGCGCACTGCTGTCGTTTTCACTTCATTTGCGAATAAAGTAATTTAAGTAAAACAAAAGTTCAAAAATGTTTCAGCTTCCCAAAATACATACATCCGTATCTATACAAGTATGTACATATAAACATACTTACATACTTATGCATCTATACACATTCATTCGTATATCCTTCGCTAGTTTGCCGGCTACGCTCAATG
>NW_023468018.1:0-6202 GCF_013731165.1 Rhagoletis pomonella | reverse complement strand
GGTGGCGCAAATCTTCTCGATCCGGTCGGCGCTTCGGCATAATATATGCCACGGTACGCATAGATATCTCGTCCTTTACGCGAGGTCAATACACTACCACGAATCCAGCCAAGTGAAATTTCTATGAGCGGTGCTTCTTGCGCTGCGACTGCTTGTTGATGTATAAGTTGCGCGGTAAAAAAAATTGGCAAATTAAAATTGTACTTAACATTGCAGTGGTTGGGCACTGACTAGCTGGTTGAGCGTAAGTTTAGCCGCCTAAATAGATTAGATTGTTAACGAGATGTAACCAGTTTCCTCTCTAATGTGTGCAAATTTACACACCGTTTTAATGATATTAAACAATGCCTGTTTTCTTTTACATACCAAATTTGTCGCTACTCGCTACCGCTCCCTGCGTCATAGCAGAGAAACAGTTATGCCTTGTCAAACATCTTCAGCTTCCGGCGTGGCCGGAACAACATTTCAAAAAAAAAGAGTTACACCAAAGAAAGCTGGAAAAAGAACGTTAAATACATTTAAATTAAAAAAAAAAATGAAAATGCAAAAAAAGTGAGTTTGAGGTCAGACTCAATTTGTGCACTGATCAGTTGAGATCAAGCTCGCGAATTTGTACTGCATTCACTTTTTATGCATGAGGCCCAATAAATCTGGAACTAAGAAAATCCAAATCCAAACTAATCCAAAACTAAGGCCGAATATAAGGCACCACCGCTGGTAAATATTTTGACGCCTGGTGCTGGCCCATCTTCGCCATGGCTACTGGTGCAGCCTAATATCAGTTGCGCCTACGTGCCTTTCTAAATAGCAAAAAGAGTCAGTATTCCCATTTAAATCAGCAACTTTATTCAAACATAATTTTTTACGAGCTAAGAGTACATCCGAAGTCTAAGGTAAGGTGTATGGAAAGTATAAGTAAATATAGATAAGGCAAATCAGGTAAGTAAATATATAAGTAATTTAGTTATATTAGGTACGGTACGATAACTGCAAATATTTTCCCTTTTCCTTTGTTTCTTATTTTCTTTTAATGTATTTTTCCATATGATGCTTATTTTTATTTTTCAGTTTTTTATTATACAGTGGCCATTATTCTTCGTTATTGATTTAAAATCATTTTATTTCAATATTTATTAAATCGTATTTTATTTTAATTTATGTTAGGTTATTTTATCATATATATATACTAGGGTGATTCAGAAAAACTTTTTATGTCTTTTTCCTCGGAAAATATTTTTTTTTTTGCTGAATCATCCTAATATATAAAAACAGTGTCAAATCTAAGTGTACACCTTGTTCTAATATAATATTCACAATTACTTTCATCAAATTTTTTTTAAGTAAATATTTATGAAAATATAGATCATTCTATAACATAAACCATATAAATCAAGGTTTAAAACTTTATATAAAGTTCACAAAAATTCAGTAAATTTTCATCGAAATTCCAAAATTTGTTTTCAGAATTTGTAAAAAAATTTCGCATGCATTTGTGTAGCGCAATTTAAGTGTAGTTTCAAGTCGGTTAAAATTACAGTTGATTTTAAAAATTTTTTTTTTGGTGGAGAGTGTTGTGCGTTTTCTTCCATATAACGCGTGATCAAATTTCTAGCGACTTGAAGCTTGCACTTTGCCCCACTGACACTGAACATGCTACTCGAAAATTTTCTGGAAATTCTGAATACAAATTTTGGAATTATAATGAAAATTTTATGAATTTTTGTGAGCTTTATATAAAGGCTGGTACTTTGATTTATATGGTTTATGTTATAGAATGAACTATATTTTTATAAATAATAAATGAAAAAAAAATAAAATATAAAATAAATTGCGTGAAAAAGTGTGAATATTATATTAGAGCAAGGTGTACACTCTCATTTCACACTGCTTGTATATATTAGGGTAGTTCAGAACCAAGTTTTTTATTGTTTTTATTTTATATAATCCAATTTTGTTTATATATTATAAATACATCTGATTTTTACTTGACTTAAATTAATTTCGTTTCATTTCTCTTTTTCTCCTAAGCGATCGACATACCAAACAAAAGCGTTATAACACGTGTATAAGTCACATATATACGTGCATATGTATGTATATCGGCATGTAACATTAAGTCTCGGAAAGCAAAATAAACTACTAATTATTAACGACTTCAATATAAGTAATTATATAAACGTCATCTACAATAGATTATTGTAACCGCTAACGTTAGGAAAATATTCTCGTTTGGCTTATATGGTATACGTACATATGTAAGTATGTATGTACGTTAAGCCGTATCTCGACATGCTATAAAAGAAAAAAAGAAAAGAAGAAGAAAGAAAAAAATCATTATCTTTTAAATTTTACCCAAAGAAATCAACAAGTTGTAATGGTAGTAAAACAATTTTAACTATACTCACGTATTTCTGTTCTTACGTCCTACAAATATTTTAATTGATTTTTATTTTTCGAGTTTAATCAATAAATATTAAAAATAAAAATTCATATTTTTATTTTTTTATTTATTATTTTTATTTTTTATTTATTTTTATTTTATTTTTTCGCTCAAAAGAAATGATTATTACTTGAGTTATATTTCTTCAATCAAAAATAAAGATTTTATAAATTTTATTTTTTCGCTCCAAGTTAATAATTACATTGGATCACAAATTTTAGTTTGGTTTTTGTTCTGCAGATGCCACTATCCAATTTCTATTTAGAATTGCTCGGTGATTCCGAAAATCGAGCTAATTTTTTTTCAATGGATACGTTGTCGAGATATTTGCAATTTACCGTTATTCAGCTTAAAACAAAAAGTGGTTCCACTTAATTCCAATTTGTCTCCAATTAATCTCCAATTTAATCTTAAAATTAGGTACGTCGAATCAAAGCTAATCAAATTCTCCATACATCGCTTTCCGATAGGATTGATAATTTCTGACTAATTAATTAATCATTCCAATTTTTTTTTTAAGTTTTAATGAAAAAATTATAAAAATCAAGCTTTAACATAAGAAAATTAAAAAAAAAAAATAACAGGTTCTGTGCCAAATTTTTGCATTTGTGCTAAAGCCTGTTCTGTTACAAAGAAAACATCAAGTTAGTAATGCAGAAAAGCGATGGATAAATAAAGAAGTAATGGGTTGTCAAATGAAAATGCGCAAAGATTTTTTGTATGAAATGGGTGTAACCATTTTTCTTAGGCACAGCTAAATCGCGTTTTTGCTATAACTTTCTTATTTGATATCCGATTTCTATAATCTTTATGTCGCCGAAAAGGTCTCGCTCCAGAAGTAGAAAATCTGGTTAAATAAACGATTGGGTATTATTATTGGGAATCTCCTGCAGAGAAGCAGAGTTTTCCGATCGAAAACTATGGATTCTTAAGAATTCTATACCATTTCCACGAAAGGTTGTGAAAGGCTTTGAGCGACCTAATATTTTTTGATTTCAAAATACGAAAATTGGGGTATATTGTTTTCGGTATAGAACAATCCCAGGGAGTGAGATCATAAAAGTTCCGGCTTTACTTTTTTTGCATGCATTTTTGGACCACCCTAGTGTACATGGACAATGATAGTCTAGGTAAACAAAAAAAATGTTGGTCAAGCACTTTCTTCGATGTTAATCAATTAAACCGAATGATGAAGCTTTGATTAATTTACTTATCCTCAGTTTCACCAATAAATCTTAAAATTTATCAGACTGTTAAAATTAAAAATTACACATTTTTCGAGAAAAATTGTGTTATTTTAAATTTTAAGAGGCTGATAAATTAAAAATCGATTGGTCCAACCGGGCATTATTGTTACGGATCCTCAATATCTCTGCCATCAAAAAACAAAGCTTTATATTCCTATGTAATCTGGCCGGCTCTGCAATTCACTTCCAAGTTTATTTGAGTCAAGTTTGCTTTGAATTCAACTTGGCAGGGGTTAAAATTCACTCGGAAGTGAATTCCAGCACCTGCCCGACTATAAAATACCTTTGCATTCCAGTATCGTCTGTGGAGTCAGAGAGAATTTTAAGCTCGACGAGATTAACTATTTTTAATAGCCGAACTCTGGAAAATCTTTTTTGCAGAAAAATATTTATACAAACTAATAAAAATGTACAGGGTATATTACATTTAGCTTAACAAAGCAAAATCTTTTAATGAAAATTTTATATTTCTTATAAACTAAATTTCGATATATCGATAGTGTCCATCAATACTACCGGCAAATATCGATAATCACTACTATTGATAGTTTTCCACCTCTATCAAGTAGAAGCTTTTTTCATAAATATCTGAAATATCTGAAGAAGAGCTCGAAAAGATAACGGGCATGAATGTTAACTAAATTGCTGCTGAAGTAAACAGTCAGCAGAATATAATAACAAATTACCTTAAAAAACCCTCTAGACTATGGAAATTATAAGCTTAGTTGTCCTATACAAACCCCAAAGAGTGCCCAAACGGCAAAGCTAGCTATTAGGGACGACATGATTTGTCAAAAAATTTTAGTTTTTTTGCGAAAAATAAAAAGTTTCAAGAAAGAATTGAAAAGCCGTGATAAAAAAAAACCTAAATATAGTTGATCTATACGCCCTTCATAACTATGGGAGAGTAATTCGACTTCCCTGGCAAACCTGCCCTGGGTGAAAGAAATATTTTATTTAAATGCAACGTAGCATGGAGATAATTCATTTTTCCGACAATTCGACCGAAGACTTTTGGACTTTCCAGCGGGAAAACGCTGTTAGACACATCGTGCGAACAACAATATCAATATCCAAGGAAAGGAAACCCCACTTAAGAGTGTCAGCTTCAAATTCGGGGTTGAATTTTACTGAAGATTTGTAAGATCTGCTCTTCGTAGTTATCGCTGTCCCTGCTTGCATTTAAAGCAAATATTTGAATAATAAACGAAAAGAGCAGCTAAAGTCTTTCCGTACGAGTCGACGTTTTTGTTTTTTTCCCACTCACTGATGCTGCTGAATCTGACACAAATTGAGCGACCGTAGGGTTGCCAGACAATTTATACCCGTCGGATATTACGCTGCAATATTTGGTGGTATACTATGCATGGCCGTAATATTAATATTAAGTAAGAATTGTTACAGGCTGCCTTACTTGCCACTGTAGAATGTGCAACGAAGAATATGAAACAGCAGAGCAGATTATGTGCAAATGTGAAGCCCTCCTCATGTTCAGACTTCGCTTCCTAGGATCAACGTAACTAGAAGCACGCGACCTAAATGGCATTCAGTCGAAGAACTTGGCGAGGTTTCTTAGCAATACGTGGATCAAAGAAGACCAGCAGATAATAGATGTTTGTTACAATAGATCGTTTCGATCGTGGTTACCAGGTGACCTGCTCCCTCCTCTTAATCTAATATAAACCTCACTTTGCGGAAAATGTTGGACTGGACAAAAGCGGAGAAAAAAAGTCAATCTACAAAAGGAAACTAAGTGCATTTAGCACTGCCTCGACAGGTGAATACAAAACTCCGGAGGATGCGACGTGAAGTCGCGGGGAAACCTTCGGTTACTGACTATGATGACCGATACGATCAGCTCAACTCATCCCGCCGCAATGCAGCAAGGGGAAGTGAGTATCTGCCCCCCTGGGACCCAGAGCACCGCTTACCGCTGTTAGCAGTGCGCTGGCCACCAGCCGCAACGGCATAACGGACCGGTAACGGAACACGGAACCGTTACCCAACTACTGGAAGCGACATTACCAGAATTTATTATTGTTATTATTTTTTCGTTATAAGTTCTTTATAGAAAATAAGAGATTTAGTCAATAAAGAACGATTTACCGGAACCCCGAAATCTGCAAATTTATTGTAACGAACCCTAAACACGGCGAGTATACCCCAACTTTGTTGAAGAAACTTTGGAGCAGCAAAAACGCTTCGTTGCAACGAGTAAAGATGGCTACAAATATTAATAAAATCTAATTAATATGGAAATTTTTGAGCGAATAAATGAAACTTTTCCCTCTTTCACCTACACCAATTTTTTCGGCTGAAATAGCAACACTGTACCAACACTTATTTGTCATATATTTCATTGTCATTCATTAAAATACACCTTCAGTAAAAACTTTAAAGTTCTAGTATTAATAGTATTAATAGGTAAATCACTGGGACTACACATGACTGTAGTTTAAAGTAAAATATTCCATGCAGCAGCAAATACTAGTAGCACTACGGCCCCCCGCTGCAT
>NW_023468017.1:0-6203 GCF_013731165.1 Rhagoletis pomonella | reverse complement strand
CCTAAAAAAGTTACATCATTCATTTGTAGTTTTTTTTTATAAATGTTATTTAAAACATGTATACAAAAGATGTTTTTTTTTTTTAACTGAGCCTATATCTATAGACTACATATAATCTAATGGGAATCGGAGAAGCGTTGTTTTTGTCTAATTTTGGCTACTGAAAAATATTGGCGAAAAAGACGAAAAAAAACACTTTGCGAAGTATACTTCTTTAACCAGCTTTTTATAAAACAACAGGAAAAGTCTGCTTATTTATCCGATTCCTTTTGATAGGTGCAGCAAGTCTAGAAAAAATATTCAAATTGCAGGAAGTAACTTCGAAAGCATTTTAAATATATTTCCAGAAATCACAAAGCGAATATGGGTCAAATAGCTATAGTTCTCATCTAAAGAAAATATGAAATTTGAAGACATCCTAGACACTGAACTGTATGTGTGAATAAAGGCTGGTTTTCATTATGTCATATTTTGACAATAAAATTTGTCGCCATATTTTGACACAACTTTCTTTCTTTTATCCCTACCTTTATCGATGATATTATGGGCCAAAAACTTACAAATAGCCGCTTTAGCAGCGGATGTACACGCCTGAAGGCCTATTCTGATCTAAATCAATCAAAAGCCCATCTTTTAGTCCCATTTGACAATTTGTTTTCACTCATTTGACCGCAAAGGCCATTGAATTTGACTTAGTGAAAATAACCGTTAAAATTAATAGAAAAAATACGAATTTGAGGATAGCTAAGCAAAGTGTTAATTTTTCGTAGTGGCTACTCTAAATGCAATGTAAAATGTTTAAGATAATACATAATATGACTTTTTTAATTTCTTCCTTTTGACAACTTTTCTTTAGAATTGTTTATTCTTCAAAATGAAAGCAAAGTAAATATAATAGCACGGTAAAGGAAAAAGGAAAAAAAACTAAAAATGCATCTGATCAAAAGATGATTGTACCTAAAATCTAGTGTCTGTACCTAATGTACCTTTAAGTCATCAAACGTCGGAAAAAGGTACAATTGTACCTACTTTTTCATCTCTGGCCTAGTTGCGAAGTTAGAAGACTTTGTTGGGAGAACAGCTGCAGTGTTCAATTGGAAGATTATTCCCGTGTAAGTGAAAATCATTTCAGCGCGGTTTTATTACTGGCCCATTGCAGGCAAATATTTTTAAGCGCATGCGTTTATACCCATGTACTGTTCACCAGTGTTGACGTTTTGATACATATGTATCCAATTGGATACATTTTCACCTCAAATTTTGAGGGATACTTCGTTTTTTTCCTCAGTGTAAATTTGTATACTTTTTCCCATAAGTATTCGTATGTTGAAGGAAATTTTTTTAATTTATGTACGAGCTATTATAACATTTTTAACAGTTTGCTGCTCTTCCTCCAAGCAAAAATTTTCCCTTATTCTTGTCATTTTGAAAAAACTAAATAAAATTTAGCTACATAAAGGTGCAAATTTTAAAAATTTTCCGACCTGTAGTAGTTAACTGTAATGTCGAGAATCTAATCGTAGTAATAAACATCGTACATGCGGAAACTTTGGCCCGTAATTGTAGCCAGTATTTGTCGGTTCTTAGAAACAGATCTGGGAAACAAAGATCGGTAGTTATAGTCAAAATAAAGTCGACACTAAAGCGAGTTGCAGCTTTTTTGAAAGATATCCCTTTGAAAATTAACTACGGGTCTTTGTTTCCAAATCCGTGTCTAAGGATGGGAAAATACTGACATGTTAATAAGTTTGTTAAGGGGCCCGAGTTTGTTTTCCACAGATGCACTGTGTAAAAATGGCCGCTCTTTTCGGTGGATACATTTGGATGCAATTTTGGATTTTTTATGGATACTTTAAAGGCTAAGTCAGTGGCAACACTACTGTTCACATGCCCTGGGAGGTTCCTGTGCCTGAAATGCCTGAAGCATACGAAAGTTCAGAAGTGACGATATCATCTGTTGAAGCTCAGACGCAAACTGAGTAAAAGGGGCGCATACATGATACCAGCAATTTTTAGCAACTTCAACGGGAAAGAGATCTGTCATTGCAAAAATTTTATCAAGAAATTGTTAGAGTTAACCTTCATATGAATTTAGAAGAAAACATTAAATTATTTTTTTATAAGTGATTCATATTTTTTAGAATTAAATATTTAAATAAGAAGCTAAAGGCTCAAAAGCACTGGGCGAATAAAAACAATGCAATTGTTTAAAATAGTTTCATAAAACATTTCGTTCATTTTATTTGCGTGGTTTCCTTTATGAGGCACTGGTTTCTGTCCATATGTATATTGAAGTAATTCTTTAAATTGGTATACGTAAATATGTATGTATTTATGCTGATGCGTTGCAACTGATACTAATTTGTAGCAAACATTGCACTCGCACCTCAAAAGGTTAATTTGTTTGTTTACAGTTTTTTGACATTATAATTAGCTACATGAGAGCTCGAGCTAGTTGCCTTGCTTTTTTATTTATGTGGCGTTTTTATTTTTTCTCTCTGACGTCAGGATTTATTTCAAAGGACTTTGTAATTTCAAAGATATGATTAATTCCAAAAATTGTTTAAACAAGTAAAGAAGTATAAGATCGGGCGAAACCGAACTTTATATACCCGGCGCAGGTATCAAATATCGTCGTTTCAACTTTCTCTGAACTACCTTTGCATGATAAGTAGGGTGTTTAATCGATTTCAAACGTTTCGATAATATGCAGAGTTAGACTTAAGATATAATTGAACCTACTAGGTACAAATTGGTTAAGTGGTTACCGAGGTACACCTTTGTAGTTATAAAGTTGGCGGTGATACGCCCAATTCCTAAAAGACTATAGCAGTCTTATTTATTGTTAGGAGATTGTTGTAACTATTAACTTGAGGTAAATTAGCGTCCTCAGTTATTGAAATATCGTATTTTCGTATTTCGGAAATTTAAGGTTATACCGGAAGCGGGTGTAATTTTGGTCCAATTTGAATGATTTTCAACAAATTGCTCTTCTGTACTAAGGTTATTGAGTGCACCGAGTTTAGTAGAAATTGATAAATCTTTTACCGAGATACACATTTGCGGTGATAAGTGGGCGGCGCCAAGCCCATTATCGAAAAATTTATAATATTCTAATTTTTTGGTAAGTGGTAATCATCGATTTTAAGTGAATTAGCTCCAGTAGTTACTGCCTTATCGCAGTTTTCGTGTTTCTGTAAATTACCGTTATATGGCAGGTGGGCGTGTTTATTGCCCGATTTTAAAGATTTTTGACATATTTCTTAGCTAGACCCTACTCAAGCCTCGTACCGAGTTTTGTAAGTATTGGTGAAGTGGCTACTGAGATACGGCATTTCATCATAAGTGGCCCGTCATGCTCTTTTTCCACAAATTTCATAATAATATTATTTGTTGCCACAATTCTACTCCACATGCTAATTTTCAAGAACTTGCATCTAATATTTACAGAAATATCGCAGTTTTTGCATTTTTCGAAAATGCCGTTATATGCGAAGTGGTCGTGGCAATACCAACCTTGTGCACAAGTGCGCTCGGGTATAAAAATTCAATGCAATGTAGAATAAAACAAGTAAGAAAGTCTAAGTTCGGGCGGAGCCGAACATTAAATACCCGGCGCAAGTATTAAATATATGTTTCTTCACCTTTCCGAAACCTACCGCTAGATGGTAAGCAGTTTTCGTATTTCTGGAAATTACCGTTATATGGGAAGTGGGCGTGGTTACAGTCCGATTTCGGCCATTTTCAATACCAACCTACCTTGGATTAAGGGAAACCTACATACCAAATTTCGTTGAGATATCTCAATTTTTGCTCGAGTTATCGGGTACACGGACGGACGGACAGACGGACGGACGGACAGACATGGCTTAATCGATTTCTTTTCTCCTGATCATTTATGTATACATTTGTCTATATCTATCTCGATTCGTTTTGGCTGTTACAAACAACCGTTATGTGAACAAAATTAATATACCCTTGTGCACAAGTGCGCTCGGGTATAAATATGGGTACCAAATGCAAGAGGAAATTTCTTTAGAATTTTTAGGATTCACAAGGAGGAATAGGTAATTTTTAAGCTGATAAAGTTAGAAGGACGAAATTCGAAGATGTTATCGAGTTTATATAAGTGCTATATTATAATTTTTTCAAAAACAAATAGTGCGAAATTCCAAGGGTAAAATTTTACAAGGAGGTTTTCAATACTTGTCAGTCCTTCTGCTCCAAAAACTTGAATCTGTTTAAATTCTACAAGATTTCCTCTTTAATTTAAAAATGCCGGTATCCCGGGACTAACATTCCTAGCGTGGAACTGCCTTCTGGTACCCGGTTACCTAGCCATGCGAAGTAAGGAAAAAATTATTCATCAACAGGACGTCAACAGGATGGTCAAGGCGAATTTATACAAGTTGGTGTTACTGGCGAATTTAGGTCTTGGCCGCAGTCCTTCTGAATGTCTAAATGATGTGTTTGTGTGTGTGTCATAACAGACACATCATTTTGACATCTAGAAGGACCACGGCGAAAATCTAAATTCCCCAATAACACCACCTTGTATAAATTCGCCTTGAGGACGGTTAAGTAGGAGCCACGCAGCTGATTTCACTAACCCTAGGAGTATAGATAAGGAAAAGAGAGAAATGACGAGATACATACTGGAGAGCTTAATAATATTACAAAAAAGGGTGAATACGATCAACAAAAAAGAAGATACAAACAACATCGCGGCCGCCTACATGTTATGCACAGAAAAATAAACCATTTAGTAATGACAAGACTACCACAGAGAGTGGTACTGATTATATGTACATATATTTGTAAATCAAAATTTTTGTAACAAATGTTTAATATTATTTTATATGTTTTGGTCCATAATTGTTGTCTCTGTTTTTACACACACATATCATCGTTTAAAGTACAAAACCGCGTATCGTCATTCTGCAAAACCGCGTAACTAACATTTGCTGCCGAAAACTAGATTTGCTCAAACAAGCTCTTTGCTCAATCCTTATCTATTAGTCCTGAAATATACTAGCCAGAAATGCAATTGCTTTATAAAAAAATAACCATTTTGAAATATGAGTGTTTTTGCTCTCTAGAACATAATTTATGCAACTCACATACGAGGTTTTGCATTATCTTGATACGCTGTTTTGTACTTTAAACAACGATATGTATGCCCACTTTTATTATTGTATCATTATTTATTTTAACATGTTTTGTTTTTTCCTTGTATTTCTTTATTGGCCTTAATAAACATAGTCCGCCTAATGATGTTGAAAATCTTGGCGAAACGTTGGGCTGTCACAGCGGAATAAATTTGTTTTATTTGCACAAGCAATAATTAGATCAGACTAGCCTATCATAAAAATTTATACTATACGAACTTATCGCAATAAAACCAGAAAAAAATGTTATTGCATATTTTAAACAATATACAATTTTTGTTTCTTTTCGCAAATGGCTTATTTCGAAAACTTTTTTCTCAGCTTTCTATCGATATGTAATTTTGTATTGGGGTGACAAAAGGACTACAAGGACGCACTAGAGTCCGCCTTGCATTTCACATACGACAAAATTTTCATACAGTTTAATGAAATTGATTACTTGTTAAAATATTGTCTTATGTGACAAATTGTATGGTACATACAACAAAATCACACCAATCCTATACAATGGATAGGCGTATGTGCTACGGCAACTCTTATTGACAAATTGTTTAACGTTTTGTTGATTTTTATTCATTAATTTATATCTCAGGTGTATTAGAATTAATTTTTTGCGTACCAGCAAAAAATAACTTCAACAATTTCAGCCTTTTGCTTACTTGCTGTGTGTGTGGCTTAATACTTTAAATAGTATGCACAACCAAGCATTAAATTTTGGTAAAAGATGATTGTACAGCTTTTGAGAAATTGAGACTGAATCTTTAACATCGATGCGACAATCCTTTACCCAGGCGACGATATACAAAAATGAAAAGGAGCAGGAACTACGAGCGTTGCGCTGGGTGTGGCAAGAGCCAATGCATTAAAGTGGTGCGCTACTTTAAGGCGCCTAGTTCAGGGTTGAAAAATGGAAATTTGAGATTGTACCTAATATCATAAAATAAATGTACCTAAATGAGACAGATTGTACCTAAAAAAGTTACATCATTCATTTGTAGTTTTTTTTTATAAATGTTATTTAAAACATGTATACAA
>NW_023468016.1:0-6204 GCF_013731165.1 Rhagoletis pomonella | reverse complement strand
ACCGGGTATTTAAAGTAACAAAGAACGCAACCATTCGCTGTAAAAACCACAGATGGCCTGCCTGTATCAAGCAAGGCACGATGACTCGCACCACATAATCTTAAAGTAGCGAAAGAGGAGTTCGCCAAAATGATAAAATTGGGTATTGCCCGACCTTCTGACAGCCCATGGTCGTCACCACTCCATTTAGCTCCCAAGAAATCAGGCGAATCCCGACCTTGCGGTGACTACCGGCACCTTAATGATCGGACGGTGCCCGATCGGTATCCCGTCAAATACCTAGATGATTTTGGTGCTAACTTGTACAAGAAAACCATTTTCACCACCATCGATCTTGTCAGGACGTTCAACCAAATCCCAGTCGCCAATCAAGATACCGAGAAGACTGCAATTATCACCCCTTTCGGATTATTTGAGTTTCCGTTTATGGCATTCGGCTTGAAAAATGCGGCCCAAACGTTTCAACGTTTCATAGATGAAGTCACTCGAGATTTTCCGTTTGTATTTGCATACATCGATGATTTGCTTATCGCCTCAGAAAACGAGCAACAACATGTATGCAATTTAAAAACATTGTTTCAGCATCTTCAGGACTACGGTCTAGTTATTAATGTGGCTAAGTCATCTTTTGGTCAACCGGAAGCAAAATTTCTCGGACACCAAATTACAAGAAGTGGTATAAAACCTCTTCCTGAGAAGGTCAGTGCCATACGAGAGCTAACATTACCAACAACTGTCAGGAAGCTACGCGATTTCATTGGCATGGAGAATTTTTATCGTAAATTTATTGAAAACCCTGCAGACCTTCTCGCACCACTGAATAAATCAAAAGCAGGCCCAAAGTTAAAGGATCCCAGCCTGTACTGTGGACACAATCACTAAAAGACTGATTCGAGCAATGCAAACAGGCACTTGGGAACTGCGCCGAGCTAACGCATCCAAATGTCAATACCGACTTGGCAATCTTTACAGATGCCTCCAACTCGGCTATCGGAGCTGTCTTACGACAGCGAGTAACAAATTCCTGGGAGCTACTCGCATTCTTTAGTCGAACGCTACCAGAATCAATACGCAAGCTCTCCACGTACGATCGCGAATTATGTAATCGGGCAAGATAATATTGTGGCGGATACTCTATCGCGTGTCGAATCAATCTCAGCTAAGGTATCAGCGCAGCAGCTAGCAGCTGCTCAACACAACGACTCAAAGCTTCAACAGCTTCTCACTGCTCCCAATCCGACTCTTCATCTGAAAAGGTTGCATTTCCCTGAGCACAACGTTAGTTTATACTGCGATATCTCGAGAAGTGCCGTTCGTCCATTCGTCGCCGTTCCGTTGCGCAGAGCGGTGTTCGACTCCCTTTATTCTCTTTCGCACCCCGGAGTAAGGTGCTCACAGAAACTTCTGACTAGCTCTTACATTTGGCCAGCTATCTACAAGGATTGTCGCGAATGGACGAGTTCCTGCATGGAATGCCAACGCAATAAAATCCAACGACGCGTTGTAACTCCTCCTGCAAGAATCCAATTACCATCTCAACGTTTCGAACATATTCACGTCGATCTCATATCGTTACCATCTCCAAAACGCTTTCGCCAATGCTTAACTATAATTGACCGTTTTACGCGCTTTCCGGAGGCGATACCATTGGAAAATGGCAACACCGAAACAATTACACGTGTCATTGTTTTTCATTGTATAGCTAGATACGGCGTCCCACTTAGGATTACATCAAATCGTGGGGGCCAGTTTGAATCAGCTTTGTTTCGGCAGCCTTCCCAGTTTTTCGGTATCAGCCATTTAAAGACGACACCATATCATCCGTAGGCCAACGGACTTGTTGAGCGCCTGCATAGACAGCTGAAGTCAGCATTGTTGTGCCATAACGACACTTGGTTTGATGTTTTACCTATTGTTTACGCGTTTACGCGCTTCTTGGAAAAAATTATATCAAAACAACGCCTGCGGAATTGGTATATGGTGAGCCAATCAGACTTCCTGGTAAATTCATCAACCCAGCTAGTAAAGAACTGACAGCATACGGATTGCTTAATCACCTTAAAAGCCACTTCCATAAGTTAGCACCCGCCGATACGTCACAGCATGGCAAACGTCCTGTGCTTCGTTTTAGGGATCTGGACACTTGCACTCACGTGTTCGTTCATCAAGGTCAAATCGGTCCGTCATTTTCAGCACCATATCAAGGCCCATTTCCGGTTATCTTTCGTCATGGCAAATATTTCTACGTTGCTATTCAAGGAAAATCTACACCAGTATCCGTAGACCGACTCAAACCCGTCTACGAACTTCTGCAAGATCCAATTCCCATAGGCTGGTGGATATTCCTGGTTCAGGGCAGAATATTTGTGTGTGTGCGTGCGTATCTAACGCTCCTTATACGCTTTTTACTCCGATACGGATGTTACATCCGCGTTCAAAAGTACTCCCGTACAAGTCGACGTCCTTTTCCAATCACTTGGCTGGCGACCTGTAATTAAGGGGGGTATATTAAATACTTTAATAGGACCTTAGAGTTGCGGCGCTCTCGCTAGTTAGCACTTATGTAGGTATGTGCATATACACATGAGGGCTTTAGGGCCTATATGTATGCGCATACGGAGAGATGAGTTGGCATTAGGAGCTAAATATACACGTTTACTTACCTCGAACTCCAACCCTTTCAATCCTAAGCGAGTATCAGTGAGGATCCGCTCGTCGTCTGGCGGTATATTTGCGGAACCGCTATGGATACACCGTTCTTTGCTGCTTATTCCTTTTTTTAATGCAATATAGCCGCGTACTTTCACAATTTAACTTCAACTATGGTTTTAAATGCACCCACGGGCTTAACGTCACCACTTTAATAATGCCGTTGGCTACGGTCAGCTCCCTTTATACGGGTGATTAAGCCGAGTAAGTTACTCATGCCTCATCCGCTCGGGCACGATCAAAGGTTCTATTCCTAATTCACACACATACACTCGCACACTCTCATACTACCCCTGCAGAAAATCTGACTAGCGTAGAACTAGACCTTTTGCCGACAGTACCAGTTCTAGCTCAATACCCAAGCAATGCTTTCAACTGTCTAGTTTTACACGGCGATGTCATTGGCGCAGGCAATTGTCGCCCAGTTCATTACTTTGCAACCAGTTTTTAACCGGTTCCATTTTGGACAGTTTTTTTTTATAAGAAAACGTTTTTGCGAGTCGATTTTTAAATTTTTTTCGTTTTTTCTGTTATTTTACAGATTCCGTTTTTGTTACATATTTTATTAAAAAAAAATATTGTAAGCTGCACGCAACAATTTAAATTCATTAAATTTGCAAACTCACAATTATATATATATACATATCAATTTATATATATAGATGTAAATGTTGGTGATAAAATTTAAAAATTAGCCAAATTAACAAAAATACCAAAAAAAAATTGGGGAAAAAAATTTAGTTCATATGTGTTGTCATGTACATACATATGTACCTTCTCACCGAAGGTCATTGCAAGGTTACAAACCGATTCGAAAATCAAGCAAAAGCAAGCAAGCAAAAAAAGTATGACAAATCCATAGCAAAATGGAAATCAAAAACTTAACGGACCAATATAGGCGGATGTGGTGGAATCGGAACATATGAATTGGACCAATAATAAGCAAAAGGAGGGAATAATTAGTAAGTACCTATGTTAATACTAATTCAAGAACAATTTAGTTGGAATTCATGGGTGATGCAAATTACCGAGAGATTTTTAAGTAAAAAAATCATAATTCGAATCTTATGTGAACTAAACAAAATATCCTAAATCTAAGGGTGTTCCTCTTCCGGCTCTGTTCATGGCGCTGCGGGTATCGTTGGCACTGCTCTCCGTTTATTCAGCCCACTCACCAGCCGCTGGCTATCCTCCTACGTCGATTGTTCCTGATATTTTTATGTCAATACGTAGTCGCTGACTCCAATGCTGAGTATATGTGGCAACCTTCCCAATTCCTATAACTTAAGTTAACATCTGGCAACCCCGGCGCTTACTCATAAGCAGTTACTTGTACTCATATAATTTTTTCACTCACTCAGAATTTCTTCTTAGATGACATGCCAAAGGGTTCGCACGTGCTTGCAAACATTGTAATTTTTACATTAATAAAAAAGGCAATTTTTTAGTAAATACCGCCGATTTTTATTATTTATCAATATCGCTTCATTGGTGACCCCGACGCGAGACTTAAGCCAAAGTTGTTTATACCTTAAACCAGGGGTTCTTAAACTTTTAAAATGATGGAACCCTTGCTAACCACATTTCATTTTATGGAAAGCCACATCAAATTACTAAAAATAAAAGGCAGAGCAATTTAAATATGAATAAAAACGTTTACTAGAAATAGTATACATACTTTAAATTTTAATGTGAAGATTCAAATTGTTTCACTGTTAGTAATTATTGTATAAAATAGCAGTTCGATATAATGTCTGAAAGCTGTATGCGCATTTCTGGGGTATCATCCAATTTCGACCTGAATCTGTTTTTTTGTTTAAGTGTAAGCTGAAACCCTTGTTGAGAGAGTACGTTGTGACAGAAGGAAGCGAAGTCAAGATAGCCTTTTTAGCGACTTCATGATATTTACTCTTAACACTAACCCAAAACTCTTTCAGAGACACAGATTCAAATGTGTGTTACAATGGCGAAATACTCTGGAGATCTATGAATGCTTCGTAAATGGATTTTGAACCAAACCGGTATTACTACTACCATCCGAAAAATAATCTGACAAAGATTTCAGTTGATTTACCAAGTGCCCAGTTATGACATTTCACATTTCATTTGGGAATTCGTTGCGTTCCTTCTAGACAGTTGTATATAACCCTTTGGCTACAGCGGCCAACCACACATACCGGTTAGAAAAAAAACAAGCTGCCAAGGGCAAGCTCACCGTTCTTATGTAGGTATGGCACTCAGTATGGCAATCATATGTACCAACTTCGAGTACATACGTATACTTGAAAAAAGATAATTGCGTCTCGGCCAAGCTGTTTACATATAGAAGTTTTCTTTCTGTGTGCAACTCAAACCGACCACCGTGCTTATTCATACCAAAATTAATTGCGCGGAACCCCGGGGACTTTTCTACGGAACCCTTGGGTTTCGCGGAACACACTTTAAGAAGCTCTGCCTTAAACTACGCGAAATTCATAATATTTTAGTATTTCCATACGTAGTAGCCTTAGTTGCGATCCGACCAAGTAGATATATATTTTTTCATCCACGCGCATCAAACAAAAAAAAGGTAATATGCGGCCTTTCAGCAGGAGTCCAAGAATCCGGCATACAATAACTTTGGCGACGGCGGTTGTATTTTTTCAAAATTTTGCGTATTCGAAAAAGGCAGCAGGTAGTCTAAATGATGCGAAGTACTCCACTCACAAGCGCCGACCCCGGCTCATCGACCCACTTAATGACGTCCTTACCAATTACTACAAATATGACCGTCCGCGCGCCGCCATTCTCTACTGAGCGACCTGCATTGTGGTTCGCCCAGCTGGAATCCCAATTTCGGAACCGATCCGTTTCCAACGAAAACGACATGTTCCACCACGCAGTTTCGCTGATCGACACCCAGTCAGCAGCGGAGGTGGAGGCTATAATTTTGAATCCTTCAACACCAACGCCATACACGCTGTTGAAGCAGACCCTAATAGAGCGGTTAACTAAATCTAAAGATGCAAAATTACTACATCTTTTGAATGACGAGGAAATAGGTGAACGCACGCCATCACAATTCTTTCGCCATTTACGCAGTCTTTGTCCAGACGTACCAAATAACGTCATCAAAGCTAGATGGCAGTCTCAGCTATCCCCACAAACACGTGCTTGTTTAGCAGCGCAGCCTGACGCTTCCTCGGAAGACCTCAGTCGCCTCGCAGACAAAATTCATGAAGTAATTCCTAGCGAATCGCAATCCATATCCACAGTCTCGGCAGATCAATCACTACTTGGCGAAATAGCTGAAATTTGCAAACAAATCCAGGCGTTAAATATGAGGAACTCGCGCAGCCGTACTAGACAAAAAAGTCTGCAATAGCGTGGGAAACGTTACCACTCACGCAGTCGCGCGCGCTTGTCGACAAACGGTCTCTGCCATTATCACAAAAAGTTTGGCACCGAAGCGCGGCGCTGCCTACCAGGCTATAAGTTTACGGGAAACGTGAAAGA
>NW_023468015.1:0-6205 GCF_013731165.1 Rhagoletis pomonella | reverse complement strand
GGTGAATAACCCCAAAATACTCGGAGTAACATTCGACAGCCTGCTCTCCTTCTCTGAGCGCCGTAACAAGGTCCTCAAGTCGCTAGCCGGCAGTACTTGGGGCAAAGACAAAGAAACGTTGCTGGCAACATACAAGGCAATAGGCCGGCCGGTTTTAAACTACGCAGCGCCAGTGTGGTCGCCGGGGACTAGTAGGACGCAGTGGACGAAGCTACAGACTGTACAGAACACCGCACTCAGGACAGCGACCGGATGCCTCCTGATGTCGCCCGAACACCATCTCCACGGCGAGGCGCAAATGCTCCCCGTAAAGAAGCACAACATAATGCTCTGCAAGCAGTTCCTGATCGGGAGTCACAGAAGTGGCCTCCCAAACAGACAGCTTCTTGCAGAGGAGCCCTCGCCTAGGCACGTCAGGAGGCATCTATATGAACTGACGGACGAAGTCCAGAGGTTCATCAAGCAACCTTATTTTATTTTATTATTAAATAAAAAAAAGAAATATAGCCAATACTGGTCAAGAAAGGGAGTTTCTATTATTGCCATCAGGGCAAATTACAAATCCCGAAAATCCCGGGATTAACATTCCTAGTATATACATATTAACTACACATTAAATAGTAAAATAAGACCATTTACAGTTGTGTGCCTTCAAAATATTGAAAATATAGCAACTATTGTCTGAATAGGTCTTTGCGTGAATGGCTTCAAATTTCTATCAAATTTTTTTGATAGCACACTGACAAGCTAAAACATAAGAGGTTGGCATTAAGCGTTATCGTTAGATAACATCCTTCATAAAGTTCGTTGAAAATGCTTAATACATAAAATAATTTTTGTCTAAAATATGGCCATGAATATTTATGTGTATGTAAAGGATTTTCAGATCTTTAGGCAGTGCGGCTAACGAATTTTTAAATATATACTCAAAAATTATATTTTCAAAGGATATTAAGCGAAAATTAGTTTTTCGTAAATTTTTTTTGGAAACAGGGCGTGGCCTGCCCACTTATATCAATATTTGTATCTCGGAAAGCACTTACCAATCTGTACCAAATTTGATATACGCATTGCGCCTGACCTTTTTAAATACTGTCTTGAAAATTTTTGAAATCGGACAAAAACCACGCTCTTTAGAAGCATCGCTGACTTTGAGTTTTCGAAAATTATCGTTTTTTACTTATAACTCTTTAAACATTTGAGAAAAATTAATCACACGAATTTAATGTTTCCTCAATGGATTTCAAACAATTTTATGTATAATTAATTTTGTGCCTTCAATTTGAAAATTTATGTTTTTTATTAGCGTTGAATCGCGCGGTTCCGGAGATTTGCCCATATATCATCTATTCTTCATAAACAACTGAACGCACTTCTTTTTTTTACTAAATATTTAGCAATTAATGCTTATAAAAGTGTTCTGTAAATAAGTTTCTGTTCGCAAACAATCTGTAAACACACAATTGTTGAGCGATGGCCGCGAAGTATGTACATTTGTACACACTGTTCCTGAATTAGTTAAAGGTTCACTAAAACGTACGACGAAAATTGAAAATGCAACTTTGTTCGTTATCACCTACGTAACCTAAATCCATTTTCAATAAAATCGTATCAGCTTATTTTTGCGAAATATTGACATTCAAGATTTGCAAAATTATAAAAATTTCATAACAAACTTTTGTTCTCATATTTTTTTTTAATTCGTGGGATATAATTAATATAACAGTTATAAGTAACTATCTGAACAGCCCTTGGCTCGTTACCACATAATTCTTTTGCAGAAAAATCGTTAATATTGTATTTCTTGTTTTGATTTATTTTTAATAAATATTGTTAGCGTTTCAATACGTTCTGATTTAATAAGTAATTGTATAATACATTCCGGGTGTGTGTAGGCAAGTTGAGTTTTATTTACAAATATATAATACACCATGTCGTATTACCGAAGTCATGAAGAAAACAGAAAATAAGTATCTGCACCATGTGGAAGAAAAATACTGTTGGGAAAAAGAAAGTCGAATTTGTTCAATTGACTGAAAAATGCTTTGATCTCAGGGGCACAACCAGGAATATATTTTGGGAGGGGTTTATACTTCTATAGATATATCACCAGAAAATACTGAAAATTCGCTTCAGATAATATGCTCTTAAAATACATTTATGCAAGTTTTATGTACAGCATGTAACAAATAAATACAATTTTTAAAGTTTCCTAAATTGCACTTTATTTATTTAAAATTAACAAAGAACTCAAACATTTTTTACCGACATCAAAAAAGCGGGAGGTTATCAATTCGTAGGATTTTTTTTTTTTCTTTTATATATGCTATCGTATAACTTTGGACCACGTGAACTGATTTCTATAATTCTTTTTTTGATCGGAAGGATGGCACCTCGCGGGTCGTCCCGTAATTTGGTTTATATCTGATCATAGGATCATGAAAAAATTAACGGTACTCTTAAATTTATATATGAGAATTGAAGTCGGATGTGTTTTTTGCTTAAAAATTACTTGTTTATTATAAAGTTCTTTAAACACAAGATGCGCTCAACTTTCAAAAGTAACAAAAAATGTTAAATAAAATAATGTAAAAAAAATATTTTTTTAAAGTAGCTTTTATTTAACATGTATGTACAATCAAAAGGATAAAGTAAAATAGTGTAACAAAAGATTTTTTAGCAAGAAAATAAAAGAATAAAATATAATAAGTTAATCTTTCATTAGAGCTTTCCTTTCACTATTTAGTAAGTAGTAGCTTTTAGTAATTTTAACGAAAGCTTTACTTACTTTGTTTTATTAATTTTATTGCAGGTTTAACAAATTCGACTTACTTTTTCCGAACAGTATTTTTCTTCCACATGGTGCATATACTTATTTTCTGTTTTCTTCATGACTTCGGTAATACGACATGGTGTATTATAACCTCTATGAAGTTGGCAGGACAACTTTTTCTCAAAGCAAAAATTTCTATCGGATAATTTGCCGTTAATTATCCGTGAAAAGAATAATTTTGCCGCGGACATATTTTAAAAAATATCGATAACTTCCATGGAAGTTAGCAGGGCACCTTCTGAAAACCACTAAGGAAACCAGCTAAACCCAAACTAACTATCTGATATTTTGCCGTAAATTATCCGTTGTTTATCCGTGAAAATAATTATCTTGCCGCGGACACATTTTAAAAAATATCGCGTGCCCTGCTAACTTCCGTGGAACCGTAAATTGTCCGTTGTTTATCCGTGATAAGAATAATTTTGCCGCGGACATATTTAAAAAAATATCGTGGAAGCTAGCAGGGCACCTTCTGAAAACCAAATAAAGAAATCAGCTAAACCCAAACTAACTATTTGATAATTTGCCGTAAATTATCAGTTGTTTATCCGTGATAAGAATAATTTTGCCGCGGTCATATTTCAAAAAATATCGCGTGCACTGCTAACTTCCGTGGAAGTTCGTGGAGTTCAGGCGTTTAGGTCGGCGAAGTATCTCAGAAGTTGTTCGTCCATAGGGCTACATTCACTACGTATTTTTCTACTCAGGGCTGGCATCGAGTCAAACCCAGGGCCAGAAATCTACACCTGCTGGGTATGCCAGAGACGACTACACCACAACTCCACCTCAGTCAAGTGTAATGCCTGCGAGGGGTGGAGTCACCTTAGAGTCTGCTCAGGACTACGGACACATCGACAGTGGACCACGTCGTGCGTGGCCCCCCTGTTGCTCAAACAGAACAGCCTCCACGGCTAACCTCAGTCCACCCGAGCAGCCTCACACAGTTACCACAGCACAACAACATAATAACACCACAGACCATACCACAGCCACGACAGACCACATAACACACACAACTGCACAACTACCCACACGCCGCCGTCAACAACTCCTCGTTCCCCCTACAATCTGCACGGTATGTCAGACCAGGATATTCCGTAATGTGACATCAGTCAAGTGCAACATCTGCCTTGGCTGGTGCCACTTTAGGGCATGCTCAAGTCTGCGTACCACGCGAGATTGGACTGGGAACATCGAGGGCCCGTGTTGCGCTGCTCGGTCGCAGACCTCAACTGCGACGCTTCCCGCCAGCACCACAGGGCGGCAACCATTACAGCAGCGCACACAGCCAACGGCGGTAAGAACACACACATCCCTTACACCCCACATCACGACACGTCTCCCGAACCACATGAAGCTCCTTCAATTTAACTGCAACGGGCTACAGAGCAAGATTGAGGAGATAACCGTCTTCATGTGTCGGCATGGTATATTGATAGCTGCGGTCCAAGAGACGAAGTTGCACAGCAATTCAACTTTGTTGAATTGCGCCGGGTACAACGTGCACCGTCGAGATCGCCAGCGAGATAATGGTGGTGGCTTAGCGTTCATCACGCACCACACCGTGCAGTATCTTCTTATCGAAGCAGACATCGACCGCAGGGATACCACCCTACAATGGCAGGGCATCCCTATCCGGTCAGGCGATGTTGAGCTCGAAATATTTAACATATACATACCCCCTGTCACCTGCTGCCCGGCAGGATATCACCCTGATATAGGTGCGCTCCTCAGAGGTGAAAACCGTATGGTAGTAGGTGACTTTAATGCGCACCACGATCTTTGGCACTCAAGCCTGTCAAACGATCGTAGGGGAACAGACTTGGCTGAGCAGATAGACGATTCGACATTCTGCACAATGAACGACGACGCACCCACCAGGATTATGGGTAACTGCAGTAGCTCGCCAGACATCACCATAGTCAGCGCTGGTCTGATAAACAGCATAACATGGCGACCTATGCTGACTTTAGCATCAGACCACCTACCCATAGTCATCTCGATAGATAAACCAACCGACTTTGCCTCCGCCAAACACCGGACCTATATCAACTTTTCTAAAGCTGATTGGAAAGGTTATGCGGAGTTTACCGAAAACACCTTCACAGCGCTCCCCACACCAACCGACGTCCATCTCGGTGAACGTAAGTTCCGCAGGGCTGTCACTGCTGCTGCAGCTCGCTTCATACCGGCAGGATGTATAACGGACCCACATCCAAACTTCCCTGCCGAAGCGGCTGTTCTAGCCGATGAGCGTGATAGCCTTCGTCAGGCCGATCCCGGAGATCCCCGTATCAGGGATCTCAACGCGGAGATTCTGCAACCGGCTATTTTAGCCGGCAGTTCATACTGCATCCTCCGGTGGACAAAGCCAAGCGTCGAGTGACCAGAAGGCTGCACAAACTGCCAACAACCTGTGCCCCCCCTTGCTTTCACTTGCGGTGGAGTTCAGGCGGCCATCGGGAAGGCGAAAGCCTCCAAAGCCATGAGTCCCGACGGAATATGCATGCTGATGCTGAAAAATTTGGGTCCTGCGGGGGTAGCGTACCTAACGGAGGTCCTCAATTTGTCTATGGCCACTCTCATCATCCCAGACATCTGGAAGGTGGGGAGAGTGGTCCCACTGCTCAAAACGGGGAAACCTGCCAACATAGGAGATTCTTATCGTCCGATAACACTCCTTTCCCCGGTAGCGAAAACACTCGAGGCCTTGCTACTCCCGTATTTCACAAACCACTTGACCCCAGCAAAGCAGCAGCATGGTTTCCGTAAAGTGCACAGTACAACAACAGTACTTAACGCCATAACCACTCAGATAACTCGTGGCCTTAACCGAAACCGTCCCTGTGAGTGAACGATTCTAGTAGCGTTGGACTTGCAAAAGGCGTTTGACACCGTCTGCCATTCCACACTACTAGAAGATATAGAGGCTCGAACGGTGATCGGCAAATTATCTGAGTGGTCGACACTCGTCGGTAATGTTTAGAGACAAAACGAGTAAACTCAGAAAAATAAAACAGGGGGTTCCAGAGGATGGTGTCCTTTCCCCGCTACTGTTTAACTTTAACATTTCAAAGTTCCCTCAACCACCAGAGGGAGTCTCGATTGTCTCTTACGCCGACGATTGCTCGATCATGGCGACTGGGAATGGAATTGATGACCTGTGTTCGAAAGTAAACGGGTATCTATCTGAACTTTCTCGCTTCTTCACTGCAAAGTGTCTAGCCCTCTCCCCTACGAAATCCTCTGCGACCCTGTTCACAACCTGGACGAAGGAGGTCAGGCTACCGCTGGGAATTCACGTCGATGACACACCAATTCCGACGGTGAATAACCCCAAAATACTCGGAGTAACATTCGACAGCCTGCTCT
>NW_023468014.1:0-6205 GCF_013731165.1 Rhagoletis pomonella | reverse complement strand
GGGAAACTGGGTCTTTCCGCCCGCCGCACACAAAAGTAGACTGAAGATTAGGCCTCGCCAGCTACCAAACCTGCTATTTTATGTTGTTATGTTATGTTGCTATGTATCTTATTGTTCTATTCTCATTTGTCTGTAAGAAAACATTTTTCGGTAGACCAAATAAATAAATAAATATTTCGAAGCAGCCGTAACTGATATACTTTATCTTGAAGTATTCGAAGACAATAAAAAACATGTATTTCGCGACTTTGACTTTGTAATGATTACCAGCTCAGTTTCCATACAAAAGAAATAAGCTGTGTCGTAAGGTGGCAAATTTTGCGACACTTGCAACAACTTTGCGACGTTTCATGAATCCCACTATTGTTCTATATTAAAACTAGCCAATGCCCGCTTACTTCGCGGCACCTAATAAGAACTTTTGCGTTGGGCAATGCAAAAGAGCGTTTAAAAGCAAAAATAGTCTGTAAAGTCTAAATTTTTAGTTTAAGTTGAAACCACTAAGGCGCAGTATCCTCACACATAGGCCAATAATGGTAACGCTATGATACCATATGGAAACCAATCCCTTTCGGTGTTATCAGTTTTACCGATGGCCATATTTCCACCTGTGAGATATCTGCCAAGCATGCGTAATCTTTTCCTATGATCTTCCAACTACAACATTGGTGCGATGCGTATGCCAATAAAAGTTCTTATAAGAAGACCACAGAAGTGCGTTTTATGTTATAGCAGGGCCAAGAATCCTCGCTGTCCCACAGGATGAAAAGTTTTCCGGTACATTGGCTAAATGCGTCGTGTGATCTCTTGAATATCTTTCAAATGAAGCAATTGATATACCTACGGTGATCTTTCCTTGTTAATTTGCCACTTTTACAATTCGTGGTAATATTTATGAACTGATTTCTAGGTAGATGCAAGATCGCATGATCCTGAATGAGGGCGTCAGACAAACTTAATCCCATCCTTCATTTAGACATCTGAAAACTATATTCGTATAACTTAAACATAGGGCCAAAGCAAACCAACTACACGGGTTTTCTATTCATTTCGGCTGCAGCGCCATCCATTGGGCCCATTTTTTGCAAAACCATTGTTTACCTCGACTCCAGCGGCAGTCATCGGGTAAGTTTGTATCAAAAGAATTTTCCATCATAGAGGTACGTTTAAAATTTGAACGAAATTGGTTAATAAATACGATTTTTATAAATAACTCTACTCCAGCACCACCTACAGAGTTTTCTATTAGCATGTAATAGGACCATATATGTATGCAAGATAACCTCCGACATCTGACGGAACCCTATTCAGTGGTTTTTGAGTTTAGTCTGAACAACGAAAACGGCTATCATTTTATGCAAATAGGTATGTAGATAGGGCAGTCTATACCGAAACTCGTAATATCAAAGCCCCATTCTTTGTAAAAAATTAAAAAAAATTCTTTAAAATTTTCACATAAATTTTACCTTTTAGTAAAAATTAAAAACAAAGTTACAATAGTTCAATGTATATCGATCCAGCCTTTCCAATAACTACCACTTTTCGTCATAAGTACGGTATTGATAACATATGTAGCTGTGCCAAATTTCAGAAAGTTAACGTGCGCGTTTCCAGAGATAAGTGAAATGAGAAGCATGGGGGTGACACGCTCCCTTTCCATTACTTACCACTTTTCGCAATAAGTACGGTATTGATAACATATGTAGCTGTGTCGAATTTCAGAGCTAAATTATATGAGAAGTTCGGTTTGTATGGAAGGTGCCTCGCCCCCTTACAGAAAGAGGATGGACCACACTTTCTAAAAAGTTACCCCTGCCACCCCTCCTCACCCACAGACCCCTTGGGAGCTGTTTGAAAATAGGAAAAATTTGGATTTTTGCAAAGGAATTATAACCTACACTATTAAATATTATTAATATTGGCCATATTACAGTCGCTTTTCGATAGTCTCGAAGTAGAGGCTGCACTAGTTAAGAAGATAGACACAGAAGTCGCTGTGCTTACTTCCAAGGTGAATGACTCTGCTGAGCGGATTACTGCCTTGGAGACAAAACACCAGAGGTGTGAAATCGAAGTTGAGAAGCTGCGCCTTATGGTTGAGAAAGTAGAAGCACAGAAAATTGCTCCCGAAGTTGCTGCTGACGCGGTTGTTTTTGGCATACCGTTTATCGAAGGAGAGAATTTAAAGAGCACGTTTAATTTGGTGTGCTTGATTGGAACATTGATTTTCATGTTCCGCAAATAAGAGACATCTTCCGTTTCGAGCGCATGAATAGTAACACTAGCAGCGTAGTGGTCATCAAATTCTATACACCAATTGATCGCAACCGTACTCTCCGCGCTTTCAGCGACTACAGAAGGAGAACTAAATCTGCAGTCTCTCCATCTGTTGTTGGTATCGAAGGTACACTTTCTATATTTGAGAGTCTAGCTGCTGCTACAAGAAAGCTACTGCAAGAGGCTATACGGTTGAGAAGAGCTGGAAAGTTGGTCTCCGTATTTACTCTGCGTGGTGCTGTGTATGTTAGAGTTAACAAAGGTTTTCCTGCAATAAAAATTCATAAGCAAAATGATTTGCAAAAATTCTGTTGACACGTTATATTCATTCTCTTTTGTGCTCCGTTCCTTCACTTCACCTTTTGGAGTGGGAAATTTTGCCCCTTATTCTAATTACCTTAAACGAGCAATTTTTGTGTATATGTATATGCATCCATAAGTTTCTCGGCAACGGCTCTAACGTAGCAAAATGAAAAATCGTTTAAAAAAGACTTTCGAAGTTGTATTTCTTCCAATTGTCAAACACTTTTTATTTGTCACGGGGAAAATACCGTAAAAATTATTTGTATCGTGCGAATATCTATAGAAATTATCAGGGTTTGAAAAACTTTTAGCACAGCGTCAAAAGCCAAGCATTTGCTTTTTTAGAAATTGTTGTTGCTTTGCTAGCCGGCAATTACAAGTACCAGATGAAGATCTTGCAGAAGAAATGAGCTTAGCCGACGACGCTTTAAAGGAATTTGAGGAAATGCGACAAGATGCAGAAAAAACTTGCATTTGCTTTTCGAACACGTAGAAGAAGTATGCACCAACCTAGGTACAGAAATCAAAGTACCGCGATACAGCAGTCGCCAAAAGAATTGCTTTAATATAAAAACCGGAGACGCCGAGGCATACTATCGCATTGCTTTTTACATTCCCTTCCTTGATACATATATTGCTCATTTGAAAAGCCGCTTCCTAAACCATTCATCAGTTTTAAACAATTTTAGTGTTTTGTTTCCAAAGAATGATTTTAACGAAAAAAACTGAAGAATTGTTTGCTTTCTATGAAAAAGTAATCGACTGCTCGAAACAAAACTTTCTTCTGGAGGTAAAAATGTGGAAAAAATGAGTTTCACACGAACATTTTCGAAATGCTCTCGAAGCATTACAAGTAGCTAGTAGTCTTTTGGGAATGTTTTTAAGATCTTACGTATATTGGCACTTTTGCCAGTTTCAATAGCCACACCTGAACGAAGCTTTGCATGCCTGAAAAGAATTAAAACCTACTTGAGAAATACAACATGTCAAGAAATATATAATATCCCAACGGTTTTTACCCTCCATTCCCGACCACCCGCACGAGGGGCGCAGTCCGCTTGACGTACGGAACCAATATTTTAAATTTTTGCGCCGAGTCACGATAGGCAGGAGTTTGTTAAGTGTCGAGATCTAAAACTGTTCAGCTACAGAACTAAATTCATCAGCTGATTTTATGTATTTATGTCAATAATTCACTTATTGAGAGAGGAGAGTATCGCTTTCTTAATGCTGAAAAGCGGATCTGATATATCAAACGTGCTGGAATGAGAGTTAAAATCCTGGCATAAGCAACGGAGTGGGTCGTGCAATTCAAAATTGGTTTTACAAGCTTTCAGAAATATGGGACAAAAGTGTCTTGATACGCGTGAGGGAACATTAAAGCTTACATCAGCCAGAAGAGACGGACTTGAAATTGAGCCTGTCAGTAATTTAACCATAAAAATTACACCAAGCATTTCCCTGCGACTGGCAAGTGTAGGAAGGTTAATAAGTTTTTAGCGACTCGTATAAGGTGGAAGACTATATTGAGAATCCCATCGGAAATTTCTTAAAGCAAAAAGTAGGAATTGTTTTTGAATTGATTCTATCTTGTCTGAGTAAATTTGATACCTTGGATTCCAAACCACCGAACCGTATTCCAGAATTGGCCTAACTAATGTTGTAAACAGGGTTTTAGTGATATAAGGGTCACTAAATTCTTTTGACCATCGTTTCACAAATGCAAGTACACCTTTAGCCTTGTTGACTGTCACATTAATGTGAAGATTAAAATTAAGCTTAGGATCCATTGTGATACCAAGGTCTACAAAATTGTATACCTGTTCCAGGTTATAAGAAACTGGCAGAACAGCTCTTCGCGAGAAGCACATTACTTTACATTTCTTAAGATTTAGAGGCATAAGATTTACTTTACACCAGTAAGCCATGCTGTTTAAGTCAGATTGTAGCAAAGACCTTTCTTTAACTGAAACGTACGATTTATAAAGTTTTACATCATCTGCATACATTAAAATTTTGGAGAATTTTATATCTGTAGAAATATCGTTTATAAAAAGCAAGAACAGAATCGGGCCTAGGTGGCTACCCTGAGGGACTCCTAAAGTAACATCAATGACGTCAGAGATAGTATTTTTAAACAATACCCTTTGTGATCTATCATAGAGGTATGAAGAGATCCAACGTAGAAAATTAGGTGGAAGACCAAGAAGATCAAGTTTATAGATGAGCAACGAGTGGCACACTTTGTCAAATGCTTTACTGAAATCAGTATATATAACATCAACAGTTTTGCTCTCACTAAATGCTTTTGAGATATAGGATGTTAATTCAAGTAAATTTGTAGAAGTTGATTTGCCCTTGCAAAATCCATGTTGACTGTATGAGATGCTTGAAGTGATAGAATGCGTCAACCGATTTGTTATAATTGCTTCAAATAATTTAGGAATTGCAGAGAGCTTAGCCATGCCCCGGTAGTTCTCCACTGAAGACCTGCTACCGCTTTTATGTAAGGGGGTTATGAACGATTCCTTCCATACAGTTGGAAAAACGCCCTCTTTAAGAGACAAATTAAATAAGGCTGTTAACGGCTCATAGAGATAATCAGCACAATTTCTAAGAAAACAAGTGGGATCTGGTCAGGACCATAACTAAAATACTGCTTTAAGGACTTCAGGTAAACTAAAACATCATCGGGAGATATTATAGGGTTATGTATTGAGTTAATTGGACTTAGTTTAAAAGGATAGTCAAAGTATGCTTGGGAGTTAGTGGAATAATTGGATTTAAAAAACTGAGCGAACATGTTAGAAATTGTTTGATTATCACCAGAGACGGTATTTTGATACTTCATGGCGGAAGGAAACCCACGTACATTTCGCTTGGAGTTTACGAAATCATAAAATGATTTGGGGTTATATATTATACGTCGTTTGATTTTACACAAGTAATCTTTATAACACTTTTTGTTTAATTCAAAGAACTTGTGACGCAAAAGTGAGTATTTTACATAGTATGAGTGTAAGCCGGTTTTTTTGTGTAATCTAAAATAACGTGACTTTCTGTTTTTCAAGTTTCTCAGTTCTTTAGTGAACCATAACTGTGTTTGTTCTTCAGGAACACACATGCGTTGAGGCACATACTTTTCAAATAATCTATGTACAGTACAATTAAAATGTGCAACGCTTTGCTCAACTTTTTCTTTGTATATAGGCCACGACAATTAAGACAATTCTATATTCAGTTTTTTAAAGTTGGCTTTCGAAAAATCAAAGCGAATATTTGGTTCGTATGTTTGGACATCGCAATTTTGACCATCGTTTATAATTTCGTAAGATATCTCAATAGCAGGGTGGTAGACATCTTCGGGCAAAACTAGTGGGTCACATTTATTTACAGCCGACTTAGATGCATCATCAACATAAACAAGATCTAATACTTTGCCAAACTTATTGCGAAGTACATTAACTTGATTCAGGCAGAGTTCTGCCATCTCCTCTAAAAATACGTTGTTGCACGCGCTAGACGAGAAAGGTACAATATCATTGTCAATGATGTTCCATGATACATTTGGTAAATTAAAGTCACCCAACACAATCAATGAATCAGAGGGTTTAATCATTGAATT
>NW_023468013.1:0-6206 GCF_013731165.1 Rhagoletis pomonella | reverse complement strand
ACACATTAATACATATGTACGTATAAACCTAAACAAGTACAACTTACACATTTGACAATGTTTGATCGACTGAAACAGATGAGCGAAAAAACAATAATTAAACAAGCAAATTTGGAGACAGTAGAAAACATCAACATGAGAATGTAAACAATTCAAAATACAGTAATTGTAAACAAAAATCCCCGAACAACAATACATAGGAAAACGAACAGTAAGACATAAATATGTATGCATATCACTGCAGCTCTCTTTTTTTGTTGTCCGAAACATATAAGGTACGGAATGACAGTGGACTGCGAACGAACACATGACACCTATACTATGAATTGTTGTTGTCTTAGAATTAAGTTGCGATAAACATGCTCGCAATTGTCGGTGTCAGATTTGAAGTTCATCCTTTTATTGTTAGGGGTGTTCATAATATGTAGCATTTCCAAGGTATAGCGTTTATGGTAGTGTTTTTCCTTTTCTAAAATTGCTACGTTGTCAAAGTTTGGATAATGTCCCGTTTTCTTACAATGATATGACAAGGCCGTCTTGTTGTCCGAGGAGTTGTTCCTTAATTTAATATTTGACTTATGAGCGGTAACCAATCCGAGTGGAGCCTTGGGTCACGGCAGAAAGAGAGGGAGCTTCGGTGGGGCCACTCTGACTTATTCGGTTTAAGGGCTCACTGAAGTCTGCAGCGTCTGTTCACCAGTAGGTGCGGCTGCAAGCGGGTGTCTGCTTGGAGCAAGCGGCTCGCTATATAAACGTGTATTTGGTTGCGAAACCACCCCCGTCCCAGCAATGGGTTGTGCGCTGGGCTTGGGACCCGCCACGTAAAAACCACTTCCAGTGAAGAAGCAAGGCAAAGCCTCGGATGAGATCCCCCCTTATGATGACGACCACGGCAAATGTTTAAAGGACTACGATTTGAGGGCATGCACCTGGAATGTCCGGACCCTTAATGGGGAAGGTGCCTCTGCCCGGCTGGTTGATGTCCTCGTAAGGACAAAAGCTGACATCACCGCCATCCAAGAAATGCGTTGGACGGGGCAAGGCAAACAATGTCTGGGGCCTTGCGACGTCTACTACAGCTGCCATGTAAAGGAGCGCAAATTCGGAGTTGGATTTGTGGTGGGAGAGAGACTCCGTCGCCGAGTACTGTTGTTCACCCCGGTGGACGAGCGTCTAGCCACAATCCGCATCAAAGCGAGATTCTTCAACATCTCGCTCATCTGCGCCCATGCCCCGACGGAAGAGAAGGATGAGGCATCCAAGGATCTCTTCTATGAGCGCTTGGAGCGCACGTACGAGCGCTGACCCCGTCATGATATCAAAATCGTGCTTGGCGACTTCAATGCCAGGGTGGGCAAAGAAGGGATCTTTGGAACCACCGTCGGAAAATTCAGCCTCCACGACGAAACGTCCGACAACGGATTGAGGCTGATCGACTTCGCCGGGGCCCGAAACATGGTAGTATGCAGTACTAGGTTCAAGCATAAAAAGATCCATCAAGCTACCTGGCTGTCTCCGGATCGAAAAACGAGAAACCAAATCGATCATGTTGTGATAGACGGAAGGCACGCTTCCAGTGTTTTAGACGAACGCACACTCCGAGGCCCAAACATCGACTCGGACCACTATCTTGTTGCAGCCAAGATACGCACCCGCCCCTGTGCAGCAAAAAATGTGCGCCCAAATATGCAAGGAAAGCTTAACGTCGAAAAGCTGCAATCACAACAGACAGCCAGCGCTTTCGCTACTCGACTCTCACACCTGCTCTCAGAGAGCACTCTTCAACAAACCGACATATGCGAGCAATGGAACCACATTTCCCGCTCATTAAGTACCGCCGCCGAAGAAGTAGTCGGATTTCAGCGAGCCCGAAAGAACAACTGGTACGATGAGGAGTGTCAGGAAGCTGCAGAGAAAAAAGATGCCGCCTACAGGGCCACGCTGCGATCGGGCGCAACGCGCGCTATGTGGGACCGCTATAGGGATCTGAAGAGGGAAGCGAGACGTATTTGCCGCAACAAGAAGAGAGAGGCAGAAATACGTGAGTGCGAAGAGCTTGAAATGCTGGCCGACAGGAGGAATGCCCGAAAATTTTACCAGAGAGTTAGGCGACTTACGGAAGGTTTAAAGACCGGGGCGCACTCCTGTAAGAACAATAATGGCGACCTAGTAACTGATGTCCAGAGCGTACTTAAATTATGGAGGGAACACTTTTCCGCCCTACTAAATGGTAGCAGCACGGAAAGTTGTGGAGAAGAAGAACCCGAGCCTGCAGTCGATGATGACGGAGTCGACGTTCCACCGCCTGACTATGACGAGGTACGTATAGCAATAACGCGGCTGAAAAACAACAAAGCCGCTGGAGCTGACAGCCTGCCAGCTGAGCTATTCAAGTACGGCGGCGAGGAGTTGATAAGGTGCATGCATCAACTCTTGTGCAGAATATGGTCAGATGAACGCATGCCCGACGACTGGAATTTAAGTGTGCTCTGCCCAATCCACAAGAAAGGTGACCCCGCCATTCGCGCCAACTACCGCGGGATCAGCCTTCTAAGCATAGGTTACAAGGTCTTATCGAGCGTATTGTGTGAAAGACTGAAGCCCACCGTCAATGAACTGATTGGGCCTTATCAGTGTGGCTTTAGACCTGGCAAATCCACCATAGACCAGGTATTCACAATACGCCAAATCTTGGAAAAGACCCGCGAGAAAAGGATCGACACTCACCACCTATTTGTCGACTTTAAAGCCGCTTTTGACAGCACTAAAAGGAGTTGTCTATACGCCGCTATGTCTGAATTTGGCATCCCCTCAAAACTCATACGGCTGTGTAAAATGACGTTGAGCAATACCACCAGCTCCGTCAGAATTGGAAAAGACCTCTCCGAGCCGTTCGCCACAAAACGGGGTTTCAGACAGGGCGACTCCCTTTCATGTGACTTCTTTAATCTGATGTTGGAGAAGATAATAAGAGCTGCAGAACTGAACCGCTCGGGAACAATTTACTACAAGAGCGTGCAATTGCTGACTTATGCCGATGACATCGACATCATCGGTAACAAAAACCGCGAAGTCTGTTCTGCCTTTTCCAAGTTGGATAGGGAAGCAAAGCGCATGGGTCTGGTGGTAAACGAGGACAAGACGAAGTATCTCCTGTCATCAAACAAACAGTCAGCACATTCGCGCCTTGGCTCCCACGTCACTGTTGACAGTTACAATTTCGAGAAAGTAGAGAATTTCTTTTACTTGGGAACCAGCATTAACACCGATAATAATGTCAGCATTGAAATCCAACGTAGAATCACTCTTGCCAACAAGTGCTACTTTGGACTGAGTAGGCAATTCAGGAGTAAAGTCCTCTCTCGACGTACGAAAACCACGCTCTATAAGTCACTCATCATGCCCGTGCTGGTATATGGCGCAGAAGCATGGACAATGACAACATCCGATGAGGCGGCTCTTGGGGTGTTTGAGAGAAAGATTTTGCGGAAGATTTACGGTCCTTTACGCGTTGGCGACGGCGAGTACCGCAGACGATGGAACGATGAGCTGTATGAGCTTTACAACGATATGGACATAGTGCAGCGAATTAAAATACAGCGGCTCCGCTGGCTTGGTCATGTCGTTCGAATGGACACCGACGCTCCAGCTCTGAAAGTATTCAACTCGGAACCCGCTGGTGGTAGCAGAGGAAGAGGGAGACCCCCACTGCGATGGAAAGATCAGGTGGAGAAGGACTTGGCTTCACTTGGCGTTTCCAATTGGCGTCAGTTGGAACAGAGGAGAAACGACTGGCGTGCTTTGCTGAACTCGGCCAAAATCGCTTAGGCGGTTACAGCGCCAAAAAAGAAGAAGATGAGCGGAAATCCTTGTCTTTAACTTTGATTTAGTTGTCCCCACATATACCTTATTACATACGTGGGACCCGTCGCCATTGCATGGAATTTTATACACTACGTTGGATTTCTCAAAATTCGGAATCTTGTCCTTTGTATTGCTGTAGATTTGTCGTAGTGTGTTATTATATGTAAACGCAATTGTATAATTATCTTTATCATATATACTCGAATTTTTAACCCTTTCGGATATCCCTGGAACATATGGCGATGATCTGTAAATTTTATTTTCCCTGTCTCTATTTGTCCCCTGTTTAGTGGTACCAACGTAGTAATTACGAATCAATTTGTTTATCAACGACAAGGGGAAATCATTCTACTCCAGGATTCTTTTAATAACAGCAATATTTTTTGTATGATAAATTTTGTCGCTTATAGAGAGGACCCTTCTAATGAAGTTGTTGGCAGTATTTAGAATTATCTTTTTCTCATGTTTGGAGTGAAAGTTAATTAGTCTCCCAGACGCAGTAGGCTTTTTGTACCAGTCAATTGTTAATAAATTATTTCTTCTTATTATTAGAGTGTCAAGATAAGATAACTGTCCATTATTTTCTTTTTCTATTGTAAACTTAATCGACTTATTGTAGTTGTTGAGTGTGTGTAGCATTATGTCCATATCTTGGGTTTTAATAATAGCAAATAGATCATCCACGTATTTGGTCAGTAAACGCGGTTTGTTAGTGGAGTCCCTTTCAAATTTTGCCAGTAATTCCTCCATGACTATGTCCGCTATTATAGGCGAGGCTGGAGAACCCATTGGCATTCCTGATCGTTGCTCGTAGATTTTATCATTGTACTTAAAATAACGGTTCTCCTTAACGCAGAATTTTAGTATTGCCAAGAATAGTTCTTTCGTCAAAAAGGTTAGGTTTTTGATTTCGTCCCATCTTGAGGCTATGATTTCGATGGCCAAATCTACGGGTATGCTGGGAAATAAGGACACAACATCGAATGACACTAAAATCTCATCATCATATACATAAGAGCCTTTAATCTTGTTTTTGAACTCCATTGCATCTTTAACATTATATTTGGAGGACTTTGTTAAATTTTTCAGAATGTTAGTGAGATATTTACATAAATTATACGACGGAGAATTGACGGGCGAACAAATAGGCCTGAGTGGAGTGCCATCTTTATGGATTTTCGGCAATCCATAAATTCTCGGTGGGTTAGCCGTTTTACACATAAGGGAATTCTTTTCATTCAAATCAATGATTTTGTTATTGTACATTCTTTCCACTATGTCATTATTCTTGTCCTGTAATTTATTCGTCGGGTCGCGTTTTAAAACTCTGTAAGTGGCTATGTCATTCACCAGTACTTGTATTTTTGCATCATATTCAGATTTTTCCATTACTATAGTTACATTTCCTTTATCAGCATTGAGGACTAAGAGTTGTTTATTATTATTCAGGAATTTCTTTGTGGAACCTAGGGTGTCACTTATAAATTTGTCTCTCATAGAAGTCGTCGTTTTGTTAAGGTGGTCGCGTATTAACGTCGTCAAGTTATTTCTTTCAATCTCTTGTTTTTCTTTGTCCGTAATTGTTTGTATACAGTTTCTCCGTCTGCTATAAATTGAAATAGTGGAAAGTTTTTATTTTCTGTTGGTAAGGCATATTTTGGACCAAGAGATAAAAGCCACTGGATATCTATTGGTATATTTATGGTTGCCTTATTACAAAACCATTCTGGTATCACCCTAATGTTTAGTAACTGTTTTTGTTTCTGCTTTAGTTTTTCATATTTTTTGGTTTGTGTCTTCTTAATTGTTGTTGTGAGTTTATTTGTTAATAATTTCTCACTTTCGAAAAATACGGTGGAATCATTTATGTTGAGTTGTTGTGTTATTAGCGTTTCTAGCCTATTTACCTCTTTTACTATTTGTCGACGGAGTGAATGCTTTATTCTGATGATAAGGTTTACCAGTTTTAGTTGCACTTTATTGATGTAAGCCGTCACTGCGTTTGAAAGTTGTGTTGGTATTCGGTTGTTGCTGGTGTTGTTGTTGATTGTGTAGAGGATATTTTTGGTGGCGTTGCTGATGAAATTTGGTGTTAAGCCACTTCTTCTGCACGTCTCCAGAAATTTCGTGGATTCCGCCAGTCTGGTGATTTGTTGTAGGCCGTTTTGGTAGCGTTTGATGTATTTTCTGGTCCGCATATCATAGTTGTCTTTAATGTTTGTGTAGACACTAGATGTGTTTTTGTTTTTACGGTGTGCTCCCCGTTTTAACATTTTATCTTTTTATTTATTGGCTGTTCGTTTTACACAGTATTGTATATTTTTCGAGCTCAAGGCCACATG
>NW_023468012.1:0-6207 GCF_013731165.1 Rhagoletis pomonella | reverse complement strand
AAAAAAAAAAACTCAATCATGTATGATTGGACGTTTATGGGAATGCAATCTGTCATTATCATTCAGTACTAATACTATTTGTTGTATCAGGGTTGAAATTTTTGTACCCAAAATGTGAAACCAGAAGATTGCCATCTCCCTTAAAATAAGTAAACAAATAAATATTTGGTGCTAAAATATTTTTCTAAGTGTTTGGCCGAACTTCTGCTCAAACTTGAGGCATGAGTTCTGATTTTATAAGAAGAGTTTTCAAGGCAGAAATATACTCGAAGGTATGCCATTGCGTGCCGAAGGACGACTGCTATTTTGTGTTATGATCTGACCAGGTATTTAACCATGGTCCTATGGAGTGGAAGTACGCACATGTAATCACTCTGCTACGGCGGCCGCCGTAAGTACATGCTATACATATCGTCGTTTAAAGTACAAAACCGCGTATCAAGAAAATGCAAAACCGCGTAATTGCATAAATTATTTTCTAGAGAGTAAAGTCACCCATATTTCAAAATGGTTATCTTTTTTATAAAGCAAACGTATTTCTGGCTAGTATATTTCAGGACGAATGGATAAGAATTGAGCCAAGAGCTTTTGTGAGCAAATCCAATTTTTGGCAGCCAATGTCAATCACACGGTTTTGCAGAATGACGATACGCGGTTTTGTACTTTAAACGACGATATATATGTACACATATTAGATTATTTATTCCCAAAATGCATGAAAATTATAGTATGCTTGCAAACAATTAATAACATTTCGTGATAAACAGTTTTACAAATGTATTTGCACTTCAAATTTGTATTTTAATAAAGTATTAATTAAATAAATTATTATTGTAAATTATTATTTTAATAAATAGATATAGAGATATTTATACTTGGCAACTCTTGGACTTTTCTTCATTTGTAACAAATGACAGATGTAAACAAAATAAAAAAATAATTGTATTTTTACAAATTTAAAGCAAACGGGCGTTCTTTACAAAAAAATGTAGTTAGTGATCGAATTGCGCATATTTTTTTTACAATATCAAGTGCCCACAAGAAGTGTTAAACCACTAAATAGCTTAAAAAACGCTTTCAAAAATTCGAAACGAGAGTGAAGTGCAGTGTTCAATTGTGATGGAAATTGCAGGCAAAATTTGTGCGTGTGTAATTAATGTTTTACTTATTTGAAGAAATGTTGCCCGTTGCCAAACCAAGACCCCCGCTTTCCCCTGGTGGTTACATAATACTTGAATAGCTCCTTAATTAACATGTGTTTGTTTAGAGCACGCACGGCCAGTTAAACAGGCATGTCTGAATCGATTTCCTTCATCATTCTTAGCAATTTGATGTGCATTTTTATTGTTATGTGTTGCAAACAGACATTTTAGGAACTAAATAGGTTCTAAAATCTCTGTACACAAGCGCACTTATTTTTAACAGTTTCCAGTTTATGTAATATTAATCAAAACAGCTTTTATTTATTTTATGTATTATGTGATTTCTGGAAGCGTCGAATACAAAAAAGGGCTGTGACTGGGTTTATGTAATTTGAAATTGTATTGATGATTACTAATAATAATAGAAACGAGCTTACATATCGACACAACTAAAAATTTCATATATCTCAGTAGAGCCAATTAAAGATTTTTTGTTTCGTAATTTAGCAATAATATGTCTTGGAACGTATTTATTCCGGATTATATGCAGTCATACTGTAAGCTTTCAAATTATGTATTTTTCTAAACCTGAAATTTTGAATTGTGCCGTTATTGCAGAGGACCATCGACATATATTAGTGTTTGGCCGAGCTACTCCTCCGATTGTGGCATGCGCCTTGATGTTGTCGCACAAAGGGGAGGGACCTACAGTTTTACGCCGACTCCTGCCGGGGGCCGACCACTATTACAAAAAACATTTTCTTTTTTTTGTTGGCCGGAACTGGGCTCGGAAGCTCACCCTGCGGAATGGTAGTGCGCACTTCTAACCACTACACCACAGCGATCGCTTAATTAATTTTAATCATTAATCGCGATTAACCATTTATTCGTTAATTTTTAGTCATTCATAGACTAACATTTTGTCGACAATACTCGCATAAGATAGTCCCAAATTTTCACAAAAGAGAAAAGTGATTTTCTTCAAAACTTTTGAATGACGTCTTGACTGAACTTACTAATTCGGAATTTCTACTATTACTTATAGAGTAGGCTATTCATAAAGTCTGGGTAATGAAATACAAATTTTTCTATTATAAGTTCCATAAAAATAAGGAGACTTTTATTGTTTAATTTATTTTTTGCACATAAACTTGTATCTTGAACTTCTTTTTCCAAAAAGTGAGGATGTCAAAATTTCAATAGATATCGGATGTACGGTAATTTTCCAAAGAGATCTCCTAATAGATAAGTTCATGAAAACTATTCCAAACGAAAACTTAAAATTGTTAAAAAAAAAATAATAACTAAATTTAACTAATTTATATTAGAGGTTTGAAGTTTATCCCACTGTAAGTATGAAATCTTCAGCTATGTGTTTCCATTGTCACTTTTTCGTAGCCATATCAACTGCCTGACAATTAAGAAGATTGTGACGTTTCATGCTACCATACGCAATATCTTAAATCCTTCAAATTTTATTATTAACCTTTTGTTTGTTAAAAACATTTTCTTCTTAGATTCGAAACTTGATCAAGCAAAATTGCCTTTGTTTTTGACTAAGAGATGCTCAATAAGCTCAGAATTGTAGTTCTCATTTGCATACATAACAATAAATTATTAATTTTTGTTTCACACCAACTCCAATATTGAATAGTAAAATATATTTTAATCTTACCCAAATAAACAACGATTTAGTTCAATGGTCAATCATATATAGAGTATAGGGTGGTAATGTGTTAAAGTTTTAAAGTTTTTAAACGTAAAATGACGGCTAATACCTTTAAGCGTTTTGTAATTTAACCAAAACTCATTAGCATCCACTCAAGCAAGGAATTATTTACTTTTCAACATGCATTAGCAGAGTGCACTTCTCTTTTGTTTACAATTTGGTTGTCAAACACACTACATCGGATCTTTTGACACATTTACCAGAATTTACCACCAGGTAGCTTCTGACAAAGAGATGACCTTACTTACTCTCTTATTTGTCCTCTCAGTTGCCAGAAAACCAAGTATGATTTCCGGTAAAATCTGGAAATTCTGGTAAAAAATGGTAATTTCGCACTCATGCGGGTTCACAACTAAATAATATTGGGAATACTTTTGAGGTGTTTGAAGAGGGTTGCGACCTGTTTGAAACTAAATTTATTTATAATAATCATATTTTGGCCTTGACACTTTTGCTACGTTTTGGCCGAGCTTCTCCTCCGATTTGTAGCGTGCGCCTTTGCTGTCACACAAATGGGAGGGACCTACAAACTTACGCCGACGCCGAACGGCGATACAATTTTTATGATGAGCTATTTTTTTATTAAAGACACTAAGATTTTTAAAATATTTTCACTAAAATTTTATCAACCTAAATGTTAAACTTATGCGAAGTAGTTATCTAATTTAATGTAAATTTTAAACATTTTCAAGATAAAACATGAATTATATTTAAAACGTAAATTTTAATACAACTGTTTTATATATAATCCCAAACATATGATATAAAATCCCCTCTACCAAAAAACTTAAATTGGGTAACGCCGGTTTGAATTTTTACAATTGAGCAATTGTCAAAAATCTTCCTTTTTATCAAAAAGTTATTTACCAGGGTGTCTTTGAACTAATGATTGGTACTGAGTTAAAGAATGCACACACATAAAAGATTGCAGCCTTTTCAATACTCATTCAGTGTTAAACCTTTTTTTGATTGGGCATTGGTTTTTTCAATCTTGCTATGAATATGTTGATGTGTGAATTCATAACTGCTTTGAGAGAATGGAAAATTCAAAAATTTTAAACCTCAATCGTAAGCGAAGAATAAGTAATGAAAACTGGATAGAAAAAAATTGTTGATTTAAAATTGAAAATGATTTCACACTTACACAGCTCTGGTATGTACATATGTACTTACAAAATCTTCAGCTGCAATTTCAACTGGATTTTCTTTATATAAATCAACTGGATCTAGCACAATGACCTACGAAAATAAGACTCTGAATATGACGCTATACATAGTTAGACAAATATGAATTTTTACATCTTATACTCTAGAGGATTGTCTTCTTCGATGTTTTCTATAAGCATTGACTCATCTAGGCTGCAAGCGGCATCGGAATCATTTGGATTCTGAAGACCAATAACAGTTTTTTCATTCATCACTGCTAAAACTGCTTCAATCACCGGGTTCCAGTCAAGCTGCTTTGACGGTCCTCCTCCTGTTCCTTGTAAATATCTTTTATTTTCAGCTGCAGATTTTCCGGCTCTGGTTTTCAAGTTGTCAGACTTAGATTATAGTTGCTCTACAGATCTTGCTTGTTTACTTGGCCCTTTGGATTTGAATTCTGCAGCTATTTTCGTCCATGCTTGATTCTGTTATAAAAAGGAGCCAATAAGATTACGAACTTTAAATTTAGTTCAAATATTCAGAAAACCTTTTCAAAATTATGACTTTGTCTGTGATCCTGCATTCAATAACAGCTTTGAATTTTTCGACTTCATGAACAAGAAGCAGATCTTCCTCGCTTGTAAAATTTGAAGAGCGCTTTCTTTGTTTCGTGCTTTGGGTTTCCATTTTACTTCCACTCATGATACAATAACTTTTAGAAGGTAGTTTCACTTCAAAATTTTTGACATAAACCGTGTCTGTAACAAACACGCAATGTGGCCACTGCTACGATATAGAACTTGGGAATTTTCGCTTGTTATTTTAGATATTTTTTAACAGAACATGTAAAGATTTATATGTTTCATAACTGATCACTTCATTTTAAATATAAATATACGTATTTAATACATACATTTTTGCCACTGCTAATCACATGAATAAAAATCATAAAAAGGGTTGGCTTTCCTTTATGGCCGTTCGTTAAAGGGGCGGTGGGCGAATGGTAAGTGGGCGTGGCACCTCTAACCCACCTTTTTGGAGAGGGAATGAACCGCCATTGACAAAAAGGCAACCCCCGACCACCTAGGTCCCCTATGGTTCCCAAGGGACCCCTTAGAAAAATTGCCAAAAAGCATAATTTTCATTTTCGTTTATTGGCTTGAAATATGTTAAATATTCATTTGCACAATACATTTTTATATACACATTTTTATATACAAGACATTTTTATAAAACACCCAGTAACCAAAATAGACATCACTGGGCGGCAGCCACAGGTTTACCACACAGAAAGGGAATTCTAGTTACCTCATCCTTTCCCAAGGTTACATTACTGGGGCGGTAGCCCCAGTTAGGTCACACAGAAAGGAGAATTCTACATAATAAGGGTTATAATCCCTAAGCGCGGCCGAAGGCCGCCTACGCAGAAAGGAATTCTACGCAAAAATACTGTGGACGCAAGTAAAAATTGCGATTTTTGGCCATTTTTCTAAGGGGTCCGCAGGGAACCATAGGGGGCCTAGGTGGTCGGGGCTTGCATTTTTGTCAATGGCGGTTCATGCCCTCTCCAAAAAGGTAGGTTGGAGGTGCCACGCCCACTCCCCCTTCGCCCACCGCACCTTTAACGAACGGCCATAATGGAAAGTTTCCCCCATAAAAATGAAAATATAACGGCAATATTTCTTGTTTATAATGGATTAGATCCATCGCACACCACGGACTTTATCGGCCGCCGATTTAGATGGGCTCGCTAGTCTTTCCATTGCACCACAACTTATTGGTCGGAGCGATTAAGCTGGTGTAGTGTGCGCACCTCCATACATCTTCATGTACATATTTCAAGCGAGCCCTATTATTTAAATAGGCGGCCGATAAACTCTGTGGTATGCGGTGGCTCTTATAGCTGCATCCTTACACCTATTCCTTGTGTTGCAATATCCACGAAAGCAGCAGTTAACTTTTTATGAAGAAAAATATTTAAAAATATTCGAAAATTATTATTTATTTTTCCAACGTCAAAAGGTGGATTTTTTTTTGAAAAATCTGGTACAACAAAAAATACGAAACACGTTTTCTGTCAGATAGCTAACATGGCGGATAAGAAGAAGAAGTGAAACTACCTTCTAAAAATATTTGTATCATGCTTCCACTTTAAAAAATGCACATAAAAATTTACAAATATATTTTATT
>NW_023468011.1:0-6207 GCF_013731165.1 Rhagoletis pomonella | reverse complement strand
CTGCTTCGCCAGCCGCTTGTAATGCTCCCTGTGCTAGTGAAGGTTTCGCCGCTCCGACGTCTTCGTATGCCGCTGCTGCAGCATTAATACCTGACGCTGCTGGTAACAATACTCCGATACACAATGCACAGTGGTTAACAGTGGCTAAAAAATGCACGCATAAAAAACAGAAACCGTTTGTGTTTGGAACTAATGCTAACTCAGAACTTGAAGTTGTGGTTCGCTTAAAATTGCTGTATATGTCTTCGTTTGTATCTACTGTGAAGACTGAAAGTATCATTGAGTATGTAGCAAAGTACGCTGGTATTGATAAAGATAAGATTTCTTGCTTTTTGCTTGTGAAGAAAGGTTCCGATTTGAGTGCTCTCAAGCGCGTAAGTTTTAAACTTGGTGTTCCGGAATGCTATTACGACAAATTGCTTTCGTCGGATATTTGGCCAGCTACGTCGCGATCAGGCCTTTTGATTTTTTTCAAAAGGATCCTCAAGTGCTGCAAAAGAAATAAAAAAGCAATCTATCTCAAATAGTCGTAAAATTAAAGCCTACTATCAAAATACGTCTGGACTCAGAACCATATCTGAATCCGTCCGCATTTTAAGCTCGCAATTGGAATACGACTGCTTCGCATTAACTGAATCTTGGCTCAATTCAAACTTTTTTGATGCAGAATTCTTTGATCCGGCCCTGTTTGACGTCTTCCGCAAGGAGAGAGATTACGCTAAAGCCGGTGTAAGTAGGGGGGGTTGTGTATTAATAGCTACCCGTCGCCATCTTCGGGCTGCTTTCTCTCCGCTCCTCGATGAAAATTCTATCTTGGACCAGATATGTGTAAAGCTACAGGGCGCATGTGGTGTGCTATACATTTGTGTGTCATACATTCCACCGGGCAGCTCTGATTATTTGTACAAGGCCCATGTTGACAACATTCTTGAACTTCAAGCGAAAATAGGTGATAGTCAACTCTGCGTTCTAGGCGATTTTAACTTAAACAATATCTCCTGGAGCTATTTAGATAATAATAATTTTCTTACTCCATTTAACGTTAATGCAATGCATTGAATTATGCCAAGTCAATGGTTTTTTTAACGAATTAGGCCGAATTTTGGATTTGATTTTTGTTAGCTATAATATTAACTTTAAGCTTTAGAATGCATCTAGTTACATCTCTCCTCCAAATCAGCACCATACTCCATTAGTGTTGGAAATTGAATTTTTTGAATTTTTTGATTTACCTACTGGCATCCAGAGGGTAGCTTTTAATTACTCTCTATGTGATTTTACTGAGTTGAATAATAATTTAATGGTTTTAGATTGGTCTCAGCTGTTTGAGAAGAAGGATGTAACTAGTTGTTTCAATATTTTTAAGTCTAACGTTTACGATGTTTGTCTAAAAAATATTCCACAACTATACTCTAAAATTTTTAAGCTCCCTTGGTTCTCTAAAGAGCTCAAACGTCTAAGGAATTTGAAGAACAAGCTTTACAAAAAGTTCAAACGCTCAAACGACGCTAATCTTCGCGAACGTTATGTGCTTTGTAGAGCTAAATTTAACAAGCTGAATAAATCTTCATATAGAAATTACATACACAATGTTGAAAGTAACATAAAAAGAAATCCTAAGTTTTTCTGGAGTTACATAAAGTCGAAAAAGAATTGCTCAAATATTCCCGCTTCAGTTCAACTAGATGGTGTTTCAGCTAACCCTATTTTGGATGCTGTCAATCTTTTTTCTGACTTTTTCTTGTCCAATTTTAGATAACCCGGATAGAGTTGTTCCTGAGGACCTTTCTTTAGAAATTCTCTCAACTTCGGTAACTTATTTTTGTCTTATGAGGATATTGTTAATGGCATAACTGATTTAAAGTATTCCACTAATACTGACGTCGATGGCCTCTCAGTTATCTTGTTAAAAAGCTGCCCCTCTCTTATCGACCCTTTGAGACATGTATTTAATATGTCATTGGCTGATGGGGTGTTTCTCGACGACTGGAAACTGGCTTTCATTACGCCGATTCTCAAAAGTGGTAATAAAAATTATATAGCGAACTATAGGCCGATTTCCAAGCTCACTTCTGTCTCTAAGCTTTTCGAATGTATCGTGAAAGACAAAATATACTGTGCTACTAAGCACGTGTTATGTCCTAATCAACATGGATTTATCCCGGGCAGATCACCGGTAACTAACTTAGCGGTATTTGCGGAGGACTGTTTTGCAACCTTTCAAAAGGGATGCCAAATTGATGCCGTCTACACGGATTTCTCTAAGGCCTTCGATAGGGTATCTCACCGAATCTTGATAGCGAAACTGGCGAGACTAGGCTTCCACTCTGCTTTCTTCTGGATTATATCGTATCTAAGTAACAGGCGCTGTGTTGTCGTAATTGAAAACTTATCTTCCCGTTCGTTCACTGCTTCCTCAGGTGTTCCCCAGGGTAGTATTTTGGGTCCATTATTATTTGTGCTCTTTATTAATGATATTTCCTCTTGTTTCTCTGAATGTAACTTCTTGCTGTATGCTGATGACCTGAAAATTAGTTGCCCGCAAGATTCACTAACTCTCCAAGCTGAGCTCGACAACTTATACAATTGGTGTATGCGTAATTGTCTATTCCTTAATATTAGTAAATGTCATTATACCTCCTATGCTATGTTATTGAGACTGGTACCTACTTCCTACTGTATCTCAAATGTGCCGCTGAAGTCAATTTGTGAATTTAAGGACTTGGGGGTCTATTTTGATACCAAGCTTAGCTTTACCACTCACATCAATTTTATTATTTCTAAGTCGTTCGCGATGTTGGCATTTGTTCGTCGTAATTGTTCAACGTTTTCCGATCCATATACTTTCAAACTTTTGTATACGTCTTTTGTTCGTTCTAGGCTGGAATATGCGGTGTATATTTGGAGACCATACCATTCTATTTATATCAACAGATTAGAATCTGTTCAAAAGTTTTTGCTCGGTTTGCTTTTCGCTCGCTAAGATTTACTGAACTTCTCCCGTTTTACCGTTCTCGCTGTCTATTAATCAACCTTATGGCTTTAAAGGCGAGGCGTACTCTTTTATCGATGTGTTTCGTATTTGATATCATCTCAGGCTCTACAGATTGTCCATTCCTTCTTATGATAATTGGTTTTAATGTTCCTCCACGTATTCTTCGTTTCAATGAACTATTTTATGTTGGCTTAGCAAAAACCGTTTATGGCATGAACACCCCTTTAAGGAGGGTGCTATGTCAATTCAATGCTTATACTTCTTCCAAGCTTAATTTTAAGAATATACTTGTAAGGCATTTGTTATGAAAACCATGATATATACATATATTTTTTTATTTTTTGCTTTATCCTCTAAATGCGTAAATTTGTAATATATTCTGTAAACACATTGTTTATTGATTGATAAATGAAAGGAATTGAAATATTCTGTTGTTAATGGGTGGAAGTATTGCAAAATTTCATGTTCCTAGGTGCATAAATGGAGGAGCTATAACAAAAATTCTCATAAGTGAACAATCAGTTATATGGGAGATATATGTTACAGTGACCCGATCTTAGTTATTTTCACTGTAAGTATTCTGTTAATAATGAGAGAAAACGGTGCGAATTTTGACATTCGTAGCTGCATAAATGAGGAAGTTATGGCAAAAAATCTCATATCTGAACAATCAGTTGTATAGTGGATATAGGTTATAGCGACCCGATCTTCGCCCTTTTCACTGAAAGTATTCTTTTGATACTGAGTGGCAACAGTGCCAAATTTCATGCGCCTAGCTACTTAAATGGAGGAGTTATAACGAAAAATCTTATATCTGAACAATCAGTTGTATGAGAGCTATAGGTTATAGTGACTCGATCTTTGTAATTTTCAGTTTTTTGTTGATAATGGGTGGAAGTATTGCAAATTTTCATGTTCCTAGCTTCATAAGTGGAGAAGTTATAACGAAAAATATCATATCTGAACAATCAGTTGTATGGGAGCTATATGTTATAGTGGCCCGATTCTTCCGGTTCCGACAAATGATTAATATATTATAAAAATACACCCACCTACCAAATTTGATCCGGATATCTCGAAAACTGAGAGACTAGATTGCATACAAACAGACGGACAGACAGACAGACAGACGGACATGGTTAAATCGACTCAGCTCGCCGCTCTGAGCATTTAAGTATACATTTTAATGGTTCTATCTCTTCTTATTCTGGTACTTACAAACATCGGACCAAAGTTATAATACCATTTCATGCTCATGAAAGGTATAAAAAACACTCGTCGGTATATAAGAAAAAAAAACTTTTTTTGTAAAATTAAACTTAAACATTTGTTTGCATTGTCAATAGCTATGAAAAAATACCACTGCTGATTGGAAATAAAATATCACATAATTGAAGTGGCCCGTTTCAGAAATTCTGACTCACCTACAAATACAACAATTACTCGTATTTTGCTTTTGCTTTTAGCGGGCTATTCTCAAATTTCAGCTATTCTTCCCCGAATAAATAAGGGCAAAAGAAAATACAAACACTCACGTTTTCACTAGCGATATACAAAATTTTGACAATCAAAAGCTAACCACAGCTGATGAAACAACACCACCTTATATAAATTCGCCTTGTTGCAGCCCATGAGAAATAGACAGTCTCCATTGGAAATATATTTTGTTATATGATTATGACGACATCAGTGTTTTCCTGTGGAGGTAAGTCAGAGTAAGAGTAAAATAAAAATACATAAACTACGCGTTTTTACTAAGTGGCGTTCATTGTTGTTTATCTTTTGTCTTTGACGTTTATCCGCTATTTACCAAAAATAATCGATTAATCAGGGTTGCAGATGGAAAAGTTAAATTTTTAATGCAGGATTATTTTAAAACCTGGATTTCGAATGAGAAATTTTATATTCTTAATTACGTATTGTATAGTTCAGCTCGAAAAAGCAGATAATCTGGTCATAAGTATGTCGCTAAACAAAAAACCTAATTTAACAATACTGTGAAATTTATTAAGGGCAGAAGTCTGTCGGATATCCGATCCGATATCCGAATCCGGCTCTTATTTTTACATGGTATCCGGAGTCCGGTTATCCAGCAAAATCTCTATCCGGCACATCCCTACCTTTAATTCATGAAAATAATACTTATTTATTGAATTTATTTATTTAAGGTTCATATCAAACATGTATGTATATTTCATTGAGCTTTAAAATGCTTACTGAATTTCATTTACAGTGCTAAATTTTATGTACATAAACATATATGTACATAGGCGTAAATTTTAAATAAGAAAACCCTTCCCAGGAGGCATTAAGGAAAGCCCGTCAGCCCGCCAGCCCTTTCTGGCTAAGTCTTTTAGAGTGGCTTCAATTAAGATAGCCTAGCTAATTTATGTTCTAGTTATGCATATACAAACTAGAAAAAGTGATCATGAAGCGCATTGTAGGATATTTCGAAACATTCCAGACCACGTTAAAGGCGACAAACTGTTTTCCAAGTTACATCACAGTGCAGAGAAATTTATTCTTTATGATTAAAAAAAATCTGAGTTTGCGTGTTACATACAACCACACAACTACATTTCTTATAATATCAGAAATGACTTCAAAATAATGCAACGTCATAACCAAGCCACATGTATTTATAAGGAATATACATATAGTAAGGAATAAGCGAGTGTGCAGAGCTTGAGATGCTGGCCGACGGGAAAAACACCCGAAAATTTTACCTGAGGGTTAGGCGATTTACGGAAGGTTTCAAGACCAGGGCGAATTCGTGTAATTTTATTGTGGCTTATTAACATTTTGTTTTTAATATTCTACAGCTTAGACTTTGTTGCTTTTTCAATTTTTCCTAATAAACAATCGTGGTACAAAGCTCAATAAAAATATTAAAAATAAAATGTTAATAAGCCACAAGAACATTGACCAATACGTTGTTCATTTTAACCAGAGACGCATAATAATTATTATCCTAATATTTAAGACAAAAAACGTCGTTGTTTCAAGTATAATTTTTTTCGTCTTTGTATAATAATTATTATGGAGAAATTATTTTTTTTCTGCTCGTGGGGTTATTATTTTCAGATGGAAATTATTTACGTCTTTTCATAATAATTATATGGGATTTTTATTTTGCTCGCCTCTCGGGATGTTTATTTCATGACGAATATTATTTGGGAGTGTCTATTCGCACTTTGCCAGTGTCACCAGTG
>NW_023468010.1:0-6207 GCF_013731165.1 Rhagoletis pomonella | reverse complement strand
CTGCTTCGCCAGCCGCTTGTAATGCTCCCTGTGCTAGTGAAGGTTTCGCCGCTCCGACGTCTTCGTATGCCGCTGCTGCAGCATTAATACCTGACGCTGCTGGTAACAATACTCCGATACACAATGCACAGTGGTTAACAGTGGCTAAAAAATGCACGCATAAAAAACAGAAACCGTTTGTGTTTGGAACTAATGCTAACTCAGAACTTGAAGTTGTGGTTCGCTTAAAATTGCAGTATATGTCTTCGTTTGTATCTACTGTGAAGACTGAAAGTATCATTGAGTATGTAGCAAAGTACGCTGGTATTGATAAAGATAAGATTTCTTGCTTTTTGCTTGTGAAGAAAGGTTCCGATTTGAGTGCTCTCAAGCGCGTAAGTTTTAAACTTGGTGTTCCGGAATGCTATTACGACAAATTGCTTTCGTCGGATATTTGGCCAGCTACGTCGCGATCAGGCCTTTTGATTTTTTTCAAAAGGATCCTCAAGTGCTGCAAAAGAAATAAAAAAGCAATCTATCTCAAATAGTCGTAAAATTAAAGCCTACTATCAAAATACGTCTGGACTCAGAACCATATCTGAATCCGTCCGCATTTTAAGCTCGCAATTGGAATACGACTGCTTCGCATTAACTGAATCTTGGCTCAATTCAAACTTTTTTGATGCAGAATTCTTTGATCCGGCCCTGTTTGACGTCTTCCGCAAGGAGAGAGATTACGCTAAAGCCGGTGTAAGTAGGGGGGGTTGTGTATTAATAGCTACCCGTCGCCATCTTCGGGCTGCTTTCTCTCCGCTCCTCGATGAAAATTCTATCTTGGACCAGATATGTGTAAAGCTACAGGGCGCATGTGGTGTGCTATACATTTGTGTGTCATACATTCCACCGGGCAGCTCTGATTATTTGTACAAGGCCCATGTTGACAACATTCTTGAACTTCAAGCGAAAATAGGTGATAGTCAACTCTGCGTTCTAGGCGATTTTAACTTAAACAATATCTCCTGGAGCTATTTAGATAATAATAATTTTCTTACTCCATTTAACGTTAATGCAATGCATTGAATTATGCCAAGTCAATGGTTTTTTTAACGAATTAGGCCGAATTTTGGATTTGATTTTTGTTAGCTATAATATTAACTTTAAGCTTTAGAATGCATCTAGTTACATCTCTCCTCCAAATCAGCACCATACTCCATTAGTGTTGGAAATTGAATTTTTTGAATTTTTTGATTTACCTACTGGCATCCAGAGGGTAGCTTTTAATTACTCTCTATGTGATTTTACTGAGTTGAATAATAATTTAATGGTTTTAGATTGGTCTCAGCTCTTTGAGAAGATGGATGTAACTAGTTGTTTCAATATTTTTAAGTCTAACGTTTACGATGTTTGTCTAAAAAATATTCCACAACTATACTCTAAAATTTTTAAGCTCCCTTGGTTCTCTAAAGAGCTCAAACGTCCAAGGAATTTGAAGAACAAGCTTTACAAAAAGTTCAAACGCTCAAACGACGCTAATCTTCGCGAACGTTATGTGCTTTGTAGAGCTAAATTTAACAAGCTGAATAAATCTTCATATAGAAATTACATACACAATGTTGAGAGTAACATAAAAAGAAATCCTAAGTTTTTCTGGAGTTACATAAAGTCGAAAAAGAATTGCTCAAATATTCCCGCTTCAGTTCAACTAGATGGTGTTTCAGCTAACCCTATTTTGGATGCTGTCAATCTTTTTTCTGACTTTTTCTTGTCCAATTTTAGATAACCCGGATTGAGTTGTTCCTGAGGACCTTTCTTTAGAAATTCTCTCAACTTCGGTAACTTATTTTTGTCTTATGAGGATATTGTTAATGGCATAACTGATTTAAAGTATTCCACTAATACTGACGTCGATGGCCTCTCAGTTATCTTGTTAAAAAGCTGCCCCTCTCTTATCGACCCTTTGAGACATGTATTTAATATGTCATTGGCTGATGGGGTGTTTCTCGACGACTGGAAACTGGCTTTCATTACGCCGATTCTCAAAAGTGGTAATAAAAATTATATAGCGAACTATAGGCCGATTTCCAAGCTCACTTCTGTCTCTAAGCTTTTCGAATGTATCGTGAAAGACAAAATATACTGTGCTACTAAGCACGTGTTATGTCCTAATCAACATGGATTTATCCCGGGCAGATCACCGGTAACTAACTTAGCGGTATTTGCGGAGGACTGTTTTGCAACCTTTCAAAAGGGATGCCAAATTGATGCCGTCTACACGGATTTCTCTAAGGCCTTCGATAGGGTATCTCACCGAATCTTGATAGCGAAACTGGCGAGACTAGGCTTCCACTCTGCTTTCTTCTGGATTATATCGTATCTAAGTAACAGGCGCTGTGTTGTCGTAATTGAAAACTTATCTTCCCGTTCGTTCACTGCTTCCTCAGGTGTTCCCCAGGGTAGTATTTTGGGTCCATTATTATTTGTGCTCTTTATTAATGATATTTCCTCTTGTTTCTCTGAATGTAACTTCTTGCTGTATGCTGATGACCTGAAAATTAGTTGCCCGCAAGATTCACTAACTCTCCAAGCTGAGCTCGACAACTTATACAATTGGTGTATGCGTAATTGTCTATTCCTTAATATTAGTAAATGTCATTATACCTCCTATGCTATGTTATTGAGACTGGTACCTACTTCCTACTGTATCTCAAATGTGCCGCTGAAGTCAATTTGTGAATTTAAGGACTTGGGGGTCTATTTTGATACCAAGCTTAGCTTTACCACTCACATCAATTTTATTATTTCTAAGTCGTTCGCGATGTTGGCATTTGTTCGTCGTAATTGTTCTACGTTTTCCGATCCATATACTTTCAAACTTTTGTATACGTCTTTTGTTCGTTCTAGGCTGGAATATGCGGTGTATATTTGGAGACCATACCATTCTATTTATATCAACAGATTAGAATCTGTTCAAAAGTTTTTGCTCGGTTTGCTTTTCGCTCGCTAAGATTTACTGAACTTCTCCCGTTTTACCGTTCTCGCTGTCTATTAATCAACCTTATGGCTTTAAAGGCGAGGCGTACTCTTTTATCGATGTGTTTCGTATTTGATATCATCTCAGGCTCTACAGATTGTCCATTCCTTCTTATGATAATTGGTTTTAATGTTCCTCCACGTATTCTTCGTTTCAATGAACTATTTTATGTTGGCTTAGCAAAAACCGTTTATGGCATGAACACCCCTTTAAGGAGGGTGCTATGCCAATTCAATGCTTATTCTTCTTCCAAGCTTAATTTTAAGAATATACTTGTAAGGCATTTGTTATGAAAACCATGATATATACTTATATTTTTTTATTTTTTGCTTTATCCTCTAAATGCGTAAATTTGTAATATATTCTGTAAACACATTGTTTATTGATTGATAAATGAAAGGAATTGAAATATTCTGTTGTTAATGGGTGGAAGTATTGCAAAATTTCATGTTCCTAGGTGCATAAATGGAGGAGCTATAACAAAAATTCTCATAAGTGAACAATCAGTTATATGGGAGATATATGTTACAGTGACCCGATCTTAGTTATTTTTACTGTAAGTATTCTGTTAATAATGAGAGAAAACGGTGCGAATTTTGATATTCGTAGCTGCATAAATGAGGAAGTTATGGCAAAAAATCTCATATCTGAACAATCAGTTGTATAGTGGATATAGGTTATAGCGACCCGATCTTCGCCCTTTTCACTGAAAGTATTCTTTTGATACTGAGTGGCAACAGTGCCAAATTTCATGCGCCTAGCTACTTAAATGGAGGAGTTATAACGAAAAATCTTATATCTGAACAATCAGTTGTATGAGAGCTATAGGTTATAGTGACTCGATCTTTGTAATTTTCAGTTTTTTGTTGATAATGGGTGGAAGTATTGCAAATTTTCATGTTCCTAGCTTCATAAGTGGAGAAGTTATAACGAAAAATATCATATCTGAACAATCAGTTGTATGGGAGCTATATGTTATAGTGGCCCGATTCTTCCGGTTCCGACAAATGATTAATATATTATAAAAATACACCCACCTACCAAATTTGATCCGGATATCTCGAAAACTGAGAGACTAGATTGCATACAAACAGACGGACAGACAGACAGACAGACGGACATGGTTAAATCGACTCAGCTCGCCGCTCTGAGCATTTAAGTATACATTTTAATGGTTCTATCTCTTCTTATTCTGGTACTTACAAACATCGGACCAAAGTTATAATACCATTTCATGCTCATGAAAGGTATAAAAAACACTCGTCGGTATATAAGAAAAAAAAAACTTTTTTTGTAAAATTAAACTTAAACATTTGTTTGCATTGTCAATAGCTATGAAAAAATACCACTGCTGATTGGAAATAAAATATCACATAATTGAAGTGGCCCGTTTCAGAAATTCTGACTCACCTACAAATACAACAATTACTCGTATTTTGCTTTTGCTTTTAGCGGGCTATTCTCAAATTTCAGCTATTCTTCCCCGAATAAATAAGGGCAAAAGAAAATACAAACACTCACGTTTTCACTAGCGATATACAAAATTTTGACAATCAAAAGCTAACCACAGCTGATGAAACAACACCACCTTATATAAATTCGCCTTGTTGCAGCCCATGAGAAATAGACAGTCTCCATTGGAAATATATTTTGTTATATGATTATGACGACATCAGTGTTTTCCTGTGGAGGTAAGTCAGAGTAAGAGTAAAATAAAAATACATAAACTACGCGTTTTTACTAAGTGGCGTTCATTGTTGTTTATCTTTTGTCTTTGACGTTTATCCGCTATTTACCAAAAATAATCGATTAATCAGGGTTGCAGATGGAAAAGTTAAATTTTTAATGCAGGATTATTTTAAAACCTGGATTTCGAATGAGAAATTTTATATTCTTAATTACGTATTGTATAGTTCAGCTCGAAAAAGCAGATAATCTGGTCATAAGTATGTCGCTAAACAAAAAACCTAATTTAACAATACTGTGAAATTTATTAAGGGCAGAAGTCTGTCGGATATCCGATCCGATATCCGAATCCGGCTCTTATTTTTACATGGTATCCGGAGTCCGGTTATCCAGCAAAATCTCTATCCGGCATATCCCTACCTTTAATTCATGAAAATAATACTTATTTTTTGAATTTATTTATTTAAGGTTCATATCAAACATGTATGTATATTTCATTGAGCTTTAAAATGCTTACTGAATTTCATTTACAGTGCTAAATTTTATGTACATAAACATATATGTACATAGGCGTAAATTTTAAATAAGAAAACCCTTCCCAGGAGGCATTAAGGAAAGCCCGTCAGCCCGCCAGCCCTTTCTGGCTAAGTCTTTTAGAGTGGCTTCAATTAAGATAGCCTAGCTAATTTATGTTCTAGTTATGCATATACAAACTAGAAAAAGTGATCATGAAGCGCATTGTAGGATATTTCGAAACATTCCAGACCACGTTAAAGGCGACAAACTGTTTTCCAAGTTACATCACAGTGCAGAGAAATTTATTCTTTATGATTAAAAAAAATCTGAGTTTGCGTGTTACATACAACCACACAACTACATTTCTTATAATATCAGAAATGACTTCAAAATAATGCAACGTCATAACCAAGCCACATGTATTTATAAGGAATATACATATAGTAAGGAATAAGCGAGTGTGCAGAGCTTGAGATGCTGGCCGACGGGAAAAACACCCGAAAATTTTACCTGAGGGTTAGGCGATTTACGGAAGGTTTCAAGACCAGGGCGAATTCGTGTAATTTTATTGTGGCTTATTAACATTTTGTTTTTAATATTCTACAGCTTAGACTTTGTTGCTTTTTCAATTTTTCCTAATAAACAATCGTGGTACAAAGCTCAATAAAAATATTAAAAATAAAATGTTAATAAGCCACAAGAACATTGACCAATACGTTGTTCATTTTAACCAGAGACGCATAATAATTATTATCCTAATATTTAAGACAAAAAACGTCGTTGTTTCAAGTATAATTTTTTTCGTCTTTGTATAATAATTATTATGGAGAAATAATTTTTTTCGGCTCGTGGGGTTATTATTTTCAGATGGAAATTATTTACGTCTTTTCATAATAATTATATGGGATTTTTATTTTTCTCGTCTCTCGGGATGTTTATTTCATGACGAATATTATTTGGGAGTGTCTATTCGCACTTTGCCAGTGTCACCAGTG
>NW_023468009.1:0-6208 GCF_013731165.1 Rhagoletis pomonella | reverse complement strand
TTTTTTTTTCTCGCAGCTTAACAAACTCCCAACTAACTAACCAGGCAACTAACTTTTTTGTGGCAGCCAATGAGTTTGTCAGTCAGATAAATTTTACAATAAAAAAAAACTAACAACTTTAAGGGGAACTAAATGCAAAAAAAATATAATTTGTATTTAAAGGGCGATATATTTGGGATATTTTACGTGAACCGGATTGTGAATGCGACCCGATGTGGATTAAAAAACTAGATTGAAAAAAGTGTGCGTATAGGCTGTACAAAAATTCGAATACCTGAAAAAATGTAATAAAACAGTACTTTTGTTAGAGCTTAGATTATCTATTTTCATACGATTAGTTAAGTACCAGCTATGCGGATGTAGTTTGATGGTCAGAGAGCTCCTCGGGTGTTGCAAGTGGCTAAGAGGTCGCGTTGATTTTCAATAATGTTTTTGTTAACATTTCGGGCTCATCATAAAAGCGTTTGTTATATTATTAGAAATCCACACCACTTGCAACTTGCACTTTATTATACTAACCCAACATTTTTCTAAAAACTAAGCACAAATTTTAATTTGGTGAATTTTTTTTTGACATTTAAATTTTTTTTTTAATTTTTTTTCTTTTTGGGGGAATCTTGCAATTGTTTTCAACTAGTTTTTATTACGTTACATTTATTAACTGGAACTTTTTCTGCACTTTGCACTAAAAAATTCAATACAGTCAAATAAAAATTCAAAAATCAGGCTCAACTGGTCTCTTGTAAATTTCATTAGCTTCCACAAAAAAAAAATAATCAAATTGAGTAAAAAATGAAGGCTACAGTGAATTGTGAACTCTAGATGGCCGTTTTGAACCATGGTGCGTCGTCAGCGTAAGCGATAATCCAACATTCCCTCCTTTCCAGTTCCTCCAGGACGTCGCATGCGACGAAGATCCAGAGATAGTACAAGAGAGGTGAGAAAATCCCCTCTTTTTCGGGGTACATCAACTAGCACTACACTGGACAGAAGTTGAGTTAATCCAATAAAAAATTTGCGTTTGAAGTGCTTAACGATATGAGAGAGAGCCGCAATTCAAGCGTTCATATGGAGTTAGAATATTTGTGCATAAGTGTTCGAATTTTTTATTTTGATTTAACTAAAGTTGTTTCCAAACAGCCCTAGTAAGCATGGCAATCATTCTAACTTAAAACTCTTCACCTTCGTTCCGCCATCAACCTATCCTTTCGCTCGATGGCCATCAAAAGTTATAAGTTATGCACATTTCCAGTTAACCTCTCGACAGTACTAAGTTTGTTTGCTTATTTTGCTGGTAGAACGTAGCTGCTTTGCTACTTAAACTATGCAACATAACTCACTTTCGGTAACTAGGAGTTTGCTGTCAACGCGGTGACATTCCCGCTCGTTTGCTTGGTTTCTGGCTTTAATGCAACAGCGAAAGTAGCAGCAGCATCCGACAAAAGTAACACCAATGCGGTGGTTGTTATTTTTTTCTTCCTATTTTCATGTTGACAAGGTGCGAAAAGCACGCAAAATACAAATGTACATACATATACGCACATTGGAATTCACACATAAACGTACACATATACACATGTACGTATGTATGTATGTACTTGACATGCTTGCATGCCAAAACAATGCTATAAATTTTCCAGGTGTCGCCAACGTCTCAAAGCGCTGCAAGGACTCTTTAGCCAGCTGCAGGTAGAAGAAGGTAACTAAACAAATGCCCAGGCGTATACGTAACCTAGGAAATACAGCGGGTATGTATGTATGTAAGTATATAATATGCCTTGCTATAGTTAAGACTTCTTGGCATTGGAGGAGTGTGTTGATGGTGCTGCTGACACTAACGCCACTGCCAATGCACATCACAACAACAACATGCGAAAGTAATGCGTTGCAGTATTATTTGGTACTGTGTATCCTTGACACTCAGCGGCCGCATTACGAGCAGCATTAAATTGCTGACTGCTTTTGAACCTGTGTCACAGATGTACATACATATGTATGTATGTATGCGCATGTATTAGCGTGCGTATAAGCCAAGCCTGTGTGCATGTATGTATTCGGCCTGCATTTTTGTTCAGTTGTTTGCGTGTGGGTTGTTGTGCAAGTGCAAGTATTTATGTGAGGTCACTGCGTTAAACAGCATACATACATATTATGCGAATAGCCACTACGAGTACAATGGCAAAGTCGTTGTTGTGCCTTTAGTTGCTGTTAAAGTAATGCGAGCTTTTGTTGTTATTGTGTTTTTTTTTAAAGAACTCGTATTAAACGCTCAACAAAATCCAAGTCAAATCCAAACATGTGAGGCAAGTGAGGTGATATTGAACTAAATTGTTGGTGGAATTATGTGATCCATAAAGTATGCATCAACTACTGAAATTGCTATGCAGTTTGCTCTTATAGACCATTAAGGAAAATAATGCTCAGTATAAAGCGGTTGGTTTAAGTAGTTGGTGATTGCTGCAAATGCGATTGTATGGAAAGCAACTAAGGGTGTGAGGATTGCTTTTAAATATCATTGACTTCTTTGGTTCAATGTGTTATTTAAGAGAGACTTTGTTAAATAAATATTTAGCATTTTTTTTGCTGTTTTTGCCCCAATAAAAATTATGTACATTCAACAATTTTATTGTGATTTAGGCTGTTTTTAATAAAAAATATTGTGTAAAAAAACAACAGTAATTTGCAAAATGGCAAAACAAAGCTGTTGAAGAACCGTATCGTCTTCTTTCTTGTTACTGAAGCCAGTTATAAAATTAAATTGTATTTATTCATCGATTTTCTTCATTAGTAGCTGAATTCTTTTTCTAACAGCATAGGCCTTAACACAAATGAAAAAATGAGAGATGAATTAATCGGCTAGGTAGCGCATGTGTCGAAATAATTGAAAATCCCGTATTTATGGTCCAATATTGTTCATATTTAGAATGTATACTACTTACTTGGAAAGGAATACCTCCATCAAAAATTTTGCCCGATAGGTGGCGCGGCAGTGGAGATATTTGGTAAACCTGTATTTATGGCCGGATTCGGTTTATATTTAAAATGTGTATTTCCGACTTGAAAAAGGGCAACTCCACAAAAATTTTCTCCTTTAGCTAGCGCAGGAGTCGAGATTTTTGGAAAATCCTTATTGATCGTACGATTTATTTCATATTTAGAACGTATATTATTTAAATGAAAAGGAATAACTCCACAAAAATTTAGTCGTTAGGAGGTGTGGGGTCGATTTTTCTTTTTGTATTAACCATTAATAAAAGCTTGTATTTTAAAATTTATAATTTTTTTCTATTTATTCCCTGATTAACTACTTTCTCGGAAACTATAAGGCCTAAGGAAAAGTGATGATGAGAAAATCTCACAAGTTTCATTTTTCGAAAAAAGAAAAAAAGTGATTCATTTCCAGCGACGAATGACCTCGGAGCTTACCTGTCTGTAACCCCAGGATTACAAATACAAAAACTTTATGGATTTTAAAGCAGCCATGCTCGACTTATAGGACAATATGCCAATAGACGTGTTTCATGCCGCATGCAATGGTTTTGAAAAAAAACGTAGGCGTGTTGTGGCAAACAAAGGCCATCTAATTGGAAACCATTTCAACTTTTCCAAATGCAGCTCTGATTAATAAAACATACTTTGTTTTTTGTGTGAACATATTCTGCATACACTGTAAAGGAAAACTTAAAAAAGATATACAAAAAAGGTAAAAGTTACCACTACTCTGCTCTTACACTCCGTTGCATAATTTTTGGATTTCAGTACAAAAGTCTGCGATTATGTGTAAGTATAAGGAAGCCCATAGTTCAGTTAATTAAAGTCAATGGAGCACAAATAGAGTATTAGAAGGAGATATTTGCATGTTTTACTCATTTTATTGGGATTTCCTTTTTTTTGGACTTATAGTTTTGCAACAAGTAATTTTTACCTATCTTGGTTATGACGGCTGTTTCAAAGACTTTTGTACTGGTTTTATAATTATGCAACGGAGTGGCATATGTAACGTATACGCCCCGTACACCATAGGCATCTTCGATACGGTCTTATCGAGCGGAGTGAAAGACTGAAGCCTACCGTAAACGAAACCATATACGAAACGTTGGAAAAGACTATGAGAAAAGAATTTACATACGCCATCTATTTTTCGACACAAAGGCGCCTCAGAAAGTTCGATAAGAGGTACAGTGGCGGTCAAAAATGGATGAATATTGTTTCATTTTTAATATTTACAATGTTTTTCAAGCTATAATTTTTTGAAATTTTTTTATAAAAAATATGGTTCGCTTTAACAAAAACCATGTAAATAACACTTTCAAACTTTATACAGAATTTAGGAAAATTCTATAAATTTTTACCTAAATTACGAGCTTTTAAACCGGATTTTTTTTTAAATGTTTTGGTATGCAGTTAACAGGATTATACAATTTTAGTAAAATTAGTGCAAGTTTTAGGCGGCTATAAAATCGCATTGATTTTTAATATTTTTTTTGATGACGGATTTTTAGGTTTTTTTTTTGTCATATAAACAGCGGAATTTAGGAAAACTGGCGTTGACCTTTTGCGTTGACTGCCACTGGCACCTGTACTAATTTTACTAAAATTTTATAATCCTGTTAAGTGCAAATTTGTGGATTGTTTCTAAATACTGTATAAAGTTCCAAAGTGTGGTTTTTATAGTTTTTGGTAAAGCATGAACCATATTTTTATAAAAAAATATTAAAAAAAAATGAAAGCTTGTAAATAAATATTAAATACGAAACACTATTCATCCATTTTTGACCGCCACTGTATATAGGCTTTCGATGCTACGAAAAAGTTGCTAGAAATAAATAAATATCAAATTATAAATTTTATATATGGGTGTACATACATATATAAAGAAAGATCCGAAGATTGTTGAAGAAATTACACGCATTGGCATAGTAAATAGAGGCGCTACGTTAGTGTGTTCCAAAATGAACTGACTGCAATTTAATAGGGACTTGTGCAACTAAGGAAATGCGCAAAAACCATTTATGTTATTACTACTGTGCTTATATATGTACATGTGCTTGTGTAATTCCCTTCATACATATATATATGTATGCTCGTGGAAAAAAACTACCCAGCAAAAACTTTTCTGTTTTTGGTAAGCGCTTACTATTTCGATGGAGTAACGCTATACAATTCACCTGGAGACAAAATTTTTCATTTTCTCGTTTACCCACTGCATTACAGGAAAGCATTTTTACATTTTCTCGCTTACCTCCAATGACATGCGCAGGAAAAAGTGAAGTGTTTTGTAAACTAGAAGATTTGTGGTGAAGTTCGAAAAGTGCTTCCCAATCGAGATTCACCACTTATCTTCTAGTCTACAAAACACATTACTTTAACCTCGGCTTGTCATTGGAGGTAAGCGAGCGAGTGTAAAAATGCTTTCCCACTGCATTCACCTTTTACCTGTACATTTTTTGGGAAGTCGGTTAAAATGTTAGCGCTTACCAAAGAATCAAAGTCTTTGCTGGGAATTCAGCGCTTGACACGCATAACACCATTTCACTGCGGCCAAGCACGTACGATGGTAGCAAAGTTTAGGCTCGAGACTGCTATGCGTGTGTTGTCAAAATAATTTGCAACAGCTGTTGATTTGTGTCGTTGATTAGATACTCGCAAATAAAAATTGAATTTGAACTAACTTCTTCTCCGATATTTGGTGCGCATGAAATATAGCTATAGTCACATTCTATTGGTTGGTATGGCTTTAATGAAAGTGTAGGAAAGGCTCGTTTTTCAAAAATGCCATAGCCAAAGAATAAATATAATAGGAAATCTTTGCTTTTTTATTTTAGAGACTGACAATATAACGAAATGCTCTTGATTTTCGGAACTTTTCGAAACTCTGGAAAATCCTCTGAAATGTTTGGGAATATTCAGGATTATTGGTGTTTTACTTTTCGCGGCTTTTTGGCAAAGTTTGTTTTTCAGGACTTTTCTTATTTTTCCAGGACTTTTCGGGATTCTTCGTGCTTTATTTTTCGGGATATTTCCGTATTTTACGGAGCTTTGCTCATACTTATTTCTTTCACAGGGGATGAAGCGGCAGTCTATCCCGTCAACTGGTACTAGTGGAACGATTCCCTGCAGGGCATCTGTGCGTACATACATACCTACATACACATCTACAGATGCATGTATGTATGTAGATAAATGCAAGTGCATGGTAAACAAAACT
>NW_023468008.1:0-6209 GCF_013731165.1 Rhagoletis pomonella | reverse complement strand
ATCAGCTGACGAATTTAGAACTGATTCAAAACTATCGAAAATGGGATCCATCTTTTTGTTTTAGTTTAAACAGATTTGTGCTTTTTTTTGTTGGTTTTTTCGTTCCAATACGCTTTGGTCCTGCACTTCATAGATGCTTTTCCATACTTTGTAAACACAAAACAAAAATGTGAATTAACATTTTAACATCTTGTGTCTGACGGCATTCGAGGCTAGGACCTTTTGGAATCTGACCAATAACAGCAAGCACCTCTAAACACTCAGCTATAGCCAAAGAGAAGTAAACGTGTTTTCAAATGCTCAGTTTGAATTATGTTTCTATTGAAAACATCTAATTTAAAATCACTACCATCGAAAAACCAAAAATACTGTTCAATTTATGAACTACTTCGGAACTATCGAAAAAGCGATGCAGAGCGAACGAGACCCCATCTGTGAAATTTAGGACTGGTTCGGAACTATCGAAAAAGGCATGCAGACGGGATAAATCAACACTTCGTAGGGCATGGTAATGTTATATTTGCCAGTTGCTAGCATGCAAAATATAATTAACGCGCACTAGACATGGTTCTCAACTAATTCGGCACTAGCGCGTTTCGCCACTGGTTATCTACAGTGACGAGCAAAACTGTAACATGGAGTAACACCTTTTCTTTCAGCTGTCGCTATCTTTCCAAGTTCTAACGACATTCATACTGTTGTTCTGTATTTTTATTGGTACTTCTTTGCTTCCTCTGTCATAACGATTTGAAGTCAATTCAACAACATTAAAGAAACCAGCAGACAAAAATGTAAATTAAGGCATATGTTACAGTTTTGCACTCATGTATTTTTAATAACTTTTTGACAATTTTCACAAAAAAAAAGAATTATTAACACAATGTTCAGTATGGTTTTGCTTTATTTAGTTTCTGGTTGCAATTTGGCATACCTAATGTGCATGTCTGTAAAAATTCTGGAGGTATAGCCTCCCATATATCCTTGGTTTGCTTTCACAGCTCACGTACTCCATTGGACGGACTTGGATACTTAGTAAGATGCGCTTTTAGTTGATTTCGCAAATTCTCGATGAGATTCATGTCCTCGGATTGTGGAGGTCATTTCAAAATAGCAAATTTCTGCTTTTGTTCCAGTCTTTGCGAACATGTGCAGTGTGTTTTGGTTGCTTTTTCAGCAGAAACTCTAATTTTTTCGACTACATCTTGCAAATTTTGTTGAAATATGAACAGATACTGTTCCTTACGCATAATACGTACAAACGGATCAACAAAATTTTTGAAATACAACCCCAAACAATTAAGATCCTACCACTGTGATTCACAGTTTGCAGTACATGATGCGCTTAGGCTTAATTTGGGCTTTTGTTCCAATACCATGCCCGGCCATCTGCTTAAAAGCTATTAATTTAGTCTTGTCAGACCACATAAGCCTCAATTAAATCTTAAAAATGTGTTTTTTATTGCGTTATGTAAGGCCTAACATATCCCAATAGGCAACGGTCCGGTTTTCGCGCGATGCAGCAAAACGCTGCCCCACTCGCCCATGTATTTTGATCAAATTTGCTTTTTTCTTCTTTTATGATCCATTTCGCTCAATTTGGCAACTTTTCGCCTCACTATCTACTGATTTGCATTCAATTTTAATACCTTAAGCGCTTCTGTAGTAGTGCCTGCAGCGTTACTTGCTACTAAGTTCACAAGATATCGGACTGTAATATATTTTGACAGACTTCCTTTGTCCTTAGTAACACTTTAGGCTATATTTTTTCTCAGTCTTAACATTTTCATGTGGCAAACTCCACATTTTTTTGCCACTTTCCCTACGGTCCCGCCTTGTCGCAGTAAATCTATTATTTACATTTATGTATCCTGATTAACCATATTATTTATTGGTGATCACTTCTTGAATAAATTACAATACAGAAAAAAGTCATCTGACTTCCAACTAAGCAAAAGATAACTGTAAAATGCAAAACTGAGAATGAGTGCAAAACTGTAACATTTGCCTTAACTTTCATTTTTGTCTCCAGGTTTTTTTTATTGTTGTTGGATTGACCTCAAATCGTTATGAGAGCGGGAGTAGGGATGTACCAATAAGAATATAGAACAAAAGTGTGAAAGTCGTTAGAACTATGAAAAATAGCGGTGGCTGAAAAAAAGTGTTACATCATGTTACAGTTTTGCTCGTCACTGTATGTATAGAATGCATATATGCAATAGGTAGACAAAACTCTTGCCAGCGAAGGGAATATCTGGTTCAGAACTAGTGAGGCTTAGACAAATTCGAACCACTTTTTTCCTGTTCTAATTAACGACAACCGGCTTAAAAAATTTTGTAGAGTTAGGAACAAAATTAAGAAAAGTTATTAATTCGAAACATAGTGATAGCGGAGGTTCCTACAGGTTTGGGTGTTTGTTTGTAGCAGCAAGTAATACGAAATATCAGTTTGGTGAAATTTTTTAAGACGAACGATCTTATTCTCGTAAAATTACTAGTTTCGTTGTGCAACTTTTCCAGAACAAAATGTAAAACTGTCAAAATATAAAATTACTTTCAGCGAAAGGGGGACCATGTAGTCTATTTGTGGTAAATTGGAGTACTTACAAAAGTGTTCCTCTGTCATGCTGTAGCGGACCAACTCGTGTCTCTGCGCCAGCTTATTGTTTGTTATCCGATCACTGCTCGTGTTTTAACGAAATGTGATTAAAGTTGAGGATTTGAAAGCTCGCTGTCGCATGTTCGGGTTCGAATGCCGTCAGAGGCAACATGTAACTTTTAATTTTTGTCTTGGTTTTTATTAATTTCGAAAAAGCATTTGAGAAGTGAAGAACAAAAGCGTTTACAAACGAAAAAATATAACAACAATGCCATTGTTAATATGTTGGAGTAGTTTTGTGCTACTCTGATGTAATGCAGGGATGGAGTATATGGTCCTGCCCTAGGACATCGCAATGTTAATTGGACTATATTTTTTATATAAATTGTGGTTAATTTTGGAGTACTCCTTGGCCCTTAAGGAGTACTCTTTACACGCATGCATGGAGTAGTCGCGATTTTTGCAGAGAATAGCATGGACGCAAAAGAAAACTGCTTACGAAACTTGATATTTCTTCGTTAAGATATTCTTAATAAGGTTAAAATGTGTATGTGCTTTTCTTGCTTATTTATATTTAGCAACACGGAATATCTAATAGTTTTATATTTTATTAGATTTTATCAAAGTTTTTGGTAAAAAAAATTTGCGGTTAGAAAATAATCGGTAATGTGCAGACTTGTTCCAACAAGTTTTATATGATGTATGAATACTTAAATGTATGTATACATATGAAGGATATGCGCTGTACCAATCAATCGTCGCCCAGAAATATGTACCTATGTACATATGTACATATGTATGTAAGAATGCATGTTCGCTCATCCATTTTGCATGCCTATTTTGATAAACTCACATTGTAGAGGATTAAAAGATTAATCCATTGCCGGCCTTCTAGAAGCAGGAACGCCGGTTCATCCAGCTGCATAGCAACCAGAAACCCTATATTACTCACAGCACCACAACAGCAGCAGTTCCTTCCCTTCTTGCTAACAACTATTCCCGTTTGTGATTTGATCAAGCGACTGTGAAATGTTATTATTTTAATGAAGTAGTGAAGAGGCAGAGTGAATAAAAAAAAAACCAGCAAGAAATCCTTGAACAAGCACTGAAAGCATTAGGAAATAAATAATAATAGGGTTTGCAATGTTTCACTTATCCAAGGCAGAGAAATTGGCAAAGCGTAAAGCAAAGGCAAAAAGGGATTATACATTTTATAAAGTTCAAGGTACAAATATACATACATATGTACATCCAAGCTTCGAAACACACTGTTATACTCTTATATGTGATTATAATTGAGGGATAAATGTAGATATATGCCTATGTATGAATATGCGGTTAAGTAGTAAGAGGAAATTTTGGTAGAGCTTAATACTGGAATGTGTACGTACATACATATATACATACATATGTATGCTACGGGATAGATTGGGGGCAAGGAAATTTGTATTTTTAGCAGCAGCGGAATTAAGAAGATTTATAGAGCGGTTGGAACTGGATTTGAAGCAGTTATTTTATTGGGAAGACACAATGAGTGAGAGTGAAACATAGGCTAAGATTGTGAGAAGGTATATCGATTGAATTCTCTGCTACGTAACGGTGAGATGCAGACATCGAAAGAAAAAATTTCGGCAATATCGTAATCTACATCAGCTTTAGTTAGACAGCTAATGCTAATTTCAGGCAAAAATTTAATTTAGTCATGTAACTTTAATTGAGCTATCGATTTTCGGTGTTCACACACAGTCAGCTGCTCGATTAGCGACACTGCTCAATTAGCTACAGTAATGCGATACGAAAGAGCAATGCAATGCGAAAGGCAAATACATCATAAGTAATACATTGTGACAATTGTGAAGTTCTCTAAAACATAGGCAAAATCCTCAAACTGCTCGAAAAGATATTTTTTTTCATAGCCAGATTTGTTCAATCTGGTTGCAAAAGTTGAAGCTCTATCGAAGGGAGAAATTATCCTCCAAATAAATATTAAAAATGTATGCACATAAAAATGAACATTTACATTTTAGGCACACAGAGCTGGTTTTAGCTTTAGATTCTTGTTGGTACCCTGTAAAATTATTGGAAGCTTCGACTTTGTATCAGACGAAAGGCAGGACTTATACAATCCCATCGTTTTTCTAACCTAATATAGAATAGAGAATGCCAAATGAGCTTCTGAGGCTAACGAATAAAGACGCAACTCTCCATGGGTAACGTCGTTTTTGGTATGGAGTAGTTTAACATCATTAATCTAATTTAACTGCATACATCCATAACATCGATGTCTTTCAATCCATCGACCAGTTACAAAACTTTATCCGTTGCGCCAAAAGTTAGATTTGGTAATCCTGAACTCCAGGCATCGAAATTTTTGCATAGAAATTGAAAAAAACGTAATTTTTAAGAAAAAAAAACACAATCGACTCCAATTCTCATAAAAAATTTAGGAGTTCCGTTAATTGCTTGATCATCCAATAATTGGATCTAAACCAAATTAGTATGGGACCACCTCGGATACAACTACCTTTAAGAGCTAAATAAGATACCTTCAAAATTAATAAAATTCACCTTTTTTCAATCGTTGATTATAAATACCATAGTATATAAGCTTGAAAAATATGTAAAACAACTTTCTTCTACTCACAATTCACTTTCGCTGGATCGAATTCGCGCCCACGATTCTCCATTGCCGACGGCGTAGACAACAACTGCTCCGCTTGCGTCGGCACAACGCCCACACCCGGATGCATTGGCATGCCGCTCACCATGCCACTGGCAACCGCATTCAATGCCGCCGGTGGCAAGCAACTAATGCTACCCACAAACGCTGGACCTGCAACACTACCATCATTACCGCGGCCAACAATTCCACCACCTGCACCGGCGCCGACGGCTGTGCGTTCATCGCGCTCCAACTTCGGTGTAACCGCCAATGAAACGTTTTGACTAGAAGGCGTTGAGGAAATGTGGCGTTCGTTGTCTGTACTCAGGTGCGTTGTGGCGACATTGGGCGTTGAGATGGTGGCATCTGTAGAACGCGAACGGCCAAGGCCAAGGCCGCCGGAACTGCTGCCAGCAGCACCCAATGCGGCAACCATGCCGCCAAAACGCGGACTGCGTGCCTCATCGTGTGCGGCAAGCTGTTCACGCAAGTGTTGTTGATGTTGCTGCTGCTGCTGTTGTTGTTGCTGCTGATGTTGTTGTTGTTGTTGCTGTTGTTGATGCTGCTGTTGCATTTGGAGCTGTGCCAGTTTATCCTGCACGCCCTGCAGTGAAGGGCGTCTTCGATAATTGCCAGCAACGCCACTACCAGCACAGCCAACGCCAACACCTTCCTCCACATTGGCTGTTGACGCGCCGCCACCTGTTGTTGCGCCACCACCACTGCTGCCGATGCTGTGTGGTGGCGACAAAGAATGCTCCTTCTTCAGCGCTGCTAACTCATTGGGCTTGCCACCTTGTGCTGAGGAAGCGGCGGCCGCCGCATTAGCTGAGGCGGCTGCAGCGGCGGCAGCGGCATTTGCGGCACGTGTTAATGCTAAAGCTTGGCACTGAAACGAAAAAAAGAGAATATTTGTTGTAAATAAATGTATTTTATTTGAGAAAAAAAAAA
>NW_023468007.1:0-6210 GCF_013731165.1 Rhagoletis pomonella | reverse complement strand
ATCGGACTTCTACCACATTGTGGTAGATCTACCAATTTTTTGAGCATCTACCACACAAGGTCTGAAAACTACCACATATTCGCGTTTTTGAGTAATTTTATTTTTGCTCGAGATAATTTTCTTAATTTTAAGAGCAAAAATTGCCCAACACTAAACACCATGATAAAAACATTACAAGGTAAATTCATTCTCTCAATTCGTCGGCCATGATTTTTTTCTGACGTTTGCCAACATTTTAAAATCATATAAAATTGAAAATAAAAAAATTAAATTGTTCACAATTGTTGTTGTTTGAGATTGAAAATGAGAATGTGTGTGTGAGTTTGAGTTTTGATTTTAAAATTATATTGTTGGCAAACGTCAGCCTGCCTCTCAATGGTTTTACCTTGTTATGTTTTTATCATGCTAAACACTAACAACGGGCAGAATGGGAGAATAAAATAAACCGTAAAAAGGAAAATTTTCTCAATATTCAATTTTTCGACAGGAAACGTGGTATTATTGTGTTAAATTGCAAAATATATGATTTATAAAAAAGAATTAACAGCAAAAATGTTAAAAAAACGGCGATTTTTGTGAAAGTAGCAAATTTCAGTGCATCTAAAGTTTCTAAAGCGTTTATTACTTTTACTTGAGAATTGTCAAAATCGGCAAATCCCAAATAGTGGTTTCTGGAACGTGCCACATTTGTTCGCTACATCGTGATGTGATAAAAAGAAAAGCTGGCAGCACTCCGTAAGGTTGCAGAAATCTTTCAAACTATGTTCGAAAAATATCTTGATATGGAAGGAACTGCTTACACATCAAGAAAAAAAAATTGCCAAAACTCAACGCAATTTTTAGCAACTTCAATCTTGCACTTTATTATGCTAAAATTAATTTTTTTTTAGATTTTTTAGATTCTATCACACAATTTTTTTTTGAAGTCCGATCACTGCTTAACGGTACAGACGCATGTGTACTCGTCCCTTTTCTTCTCACCCCCTCTCTTCCACATGCGAGCAGAATTGAATTCAATACTTGAACTGTGTAAAAGCAGTCATACATATATACATATGTATGTACTTAAAATTTACTTTTAAGGGGAATCACCGATTTGCAAGCAACACAATTTACATAGAAATTTAATACTAGCCACAAACGAATTGTAACCCAGCCAGCATTTTGAAAAATGTTCGGCGGTACAACATCCTAAGGTCGTTTCCTGACTCTTTTAAGCAGATATAGAAACATAGGCGACAACAAATATATTTTCCTTGGTTTAAAATAGAAAATAAAAATTACGACGAGAATATTTTTTTATAATCACGGCAGCGACTCGCTTCATAATCGTAAAGACGTGGTTTCCATGGAAATTTTTTTCTTTCACAGTTTTATCACGAACCAGGGACCGAACATAACAGTTATTGATGAAAACTGTCATGGAAAAATTCACTATGAAGGAAATGTTCTACAACTAAGTGAAACATACCAATCGATTTCGTTTTGCACCGAGACTCAAATTTGAAAATAACTTTTTATTTGCAATTTGTATGCAAAATTTAAAAAAAAAAACAATATTTGATTTTTATATTATAAATCCAAAAATAACAATTATTTTGGATTTTTATATTATATGGCTTAGATAACAGTTATTGAAGAGTTTTATTTATAAAAGTCATCAACAAAAATCAGTCAGTGACTTTTACTTTTAAAAGTCATTAACATAAATCAGTGACCGACTTTTATTTTTTAAATCAATCGTATAAAAGTCATTAACATTTTTCGCAGTTAAGAAGGTGTTGGAAAACAAAAGTTTACTTTTGGCTTTTATAAGTATGATTGAAAAAATAAAGATTAGTGACTGATTTTTATTTATGACTTTTATAAATAAAAGTCTTCGATAACTGTTATTTAAGACATATAATTTAAAAATCAAAAATAACTGTTATTTGCAGATTATTTAAATAAAAATCAAAAATAATTGTTATTTTCGATTTATAAAATACAAGTTAGAAATAACGGTTATTTAAAGAGTAATTAAATAAAAGTCAAAAAATAATTGTTAAAGAGTGATTTTTTTAATAAAAGTTGTAACTGTTACGGTCCCTGTCACGAACGACACGAAAACGAGATCTTCCACGATTTACGGCGCGTTTACATTGGATAATGCTGTCATGACAATGAAGATATACGTATTAGTTTTCAAAATTGTTCCAATGGAAAAGTATGCATGTACATATTAGTGAAAAAGTGTGCATGTATTGCTATTGTCATGACCAGGGAACGGATTTTATGGAAATTGCCTTTTTTCTGCTAAAGAGATAGAGTATATTCTATTAAGAATGTCTACGATTTAGCTTTCCCTGATTCCATATATACACATTTGATGTTGCCTTTTTTTGCCTTTTTTAAGATATTTGCCTTTTTTGCCTTTTCTACCTTTAAAAAAGTGATTATAGCGTTTACAATTTTTTTTAAAGATTAGAAAATATACACATGCCGATGCGGCTTATAGAAGCGCAGGGACCTCTTGCCAACTTGGTGCTGGAAAAATTCAAAGCCGTTTTCTCAGCTAACGTAGGCTTGGAGACAATAAGAGGTGTGGATAAAATTGTAAAGGGCGCGGAAAACGCCCTTATTCCTGATAATATGAACGTTTCAAACGTTCCATATTTAAATTGGGCTCCACTTGTATCAAATTACGTCGAGCGCACATTTAGTACATTCAAGGCTTTTCTTCACGAAAATCGAATGAAAATGCTGCCTTCAAAATGCATCTTGTGGTTCGATGTTACTACAACTATACAGATTAAAGTGTTATGAGTTAGAAACTCGAAAGGATAAAATAGTCAAAGATTCAAAGTACAAATTTTTCATATAATGAAACTAGTTGATAGTTTTTCTCGTTTTACTTGTAATATAAACATTTCTAAAATAAATGTATTTTTTGATTGTCCTTCGTATTTTTTGTCTTTTTTAGTGCCTTATTTTGCTTTTTTTGCAATACCTAGTGCCTTTTCCTGCCTTTTTCCTTATTTTGTTTTGCCTTTTTTGCAATACCTAGTGCCTTTTTCGCTATTTTATTTTGCCTTTTCCAGCCTATTTCGTTATTTTATTTTGCTTTTTTTATAGGGTTTTAGGTCCTAAAAATCCGTTCCGTGGTCATGACAGTACTGTCCGGTGTAAGGGTCTGATTATGCATACTTCGCATAACTTCGCACAACCATTTGTACCAGTGCCCTAAAAGTGTAACTTAAGAAAATGTGAAGCAAAATCTAAACTCAACAGATCGCTAAGTTTTTAAAAGTTCTGCTAATTTGGGTAATGGAATACATACAAAGTACATACGAAATTACAGTTTGAAGTTTATGCGAAGTTATGCGAAGTATGCATAATCAGACCATAAACCCTAAGTAAGAAGAACTCCCGTACCCAGTGTGTGGACTATATCACTTTTGTGGTAGATCTACTACTTTTTTTGCTAAATTACGTTTCTACTACATCTTCCACCGTTAGCTTAAAATCTACCACATTTTACAATTTTGCTCATTTTATAATGTGGATGATTTTGCCATCCTTAGTTTTCTGTTGATTTTGTGTAATATCGTGAATTAGACAACTGTGAATACGACATTGGCTCTAATTTTTGCATTCCATTTTCTAATTGAATCCTGTTTCTTTTTAATACGTGCCAAATTTGCTAGGTGCCGGGATCAGTGAATTGGTGTAATTCAGCTGCGAAATCAATAGCTTTAGACGGGAGTGCACAAAATGGACCAATTTCTGAAAACGGGGCATTCCAACGTGACGGGTGGGACATTTTAACCCGTTTTTGCCCAAACTTTAAGTAATTTCCTGGATAAATCTCAAAATCTTAACACTTGAAGTTAGATATCAGATTATTACTTATAAAGTACAAAACTTAATTATATAATTTACACAGAAAGTTGACATTTTCCTAAAGTTTCGGGTAGGACATCCATGACACCGCCTCTCTCAGTTGATGGATTCGTTTCCGAATTTTAGGCAATCTATAAATATTTCGTTCCAAGCGCATTATCATATTTGACAATTAAAAAAAAAACTCCTTTAGCTTGGGTGGGACAGTATTTTGTGACGGTTGGGACAAGTCTGTATTGAGGGTGCAAAGTTCCTGAGAAAAATGAGCTCTACTTGTTTCATATCAATATTTATTATACTTTTAATAAAATTACCTTATTTAAACGATGGGAAGCTTTCGCATTTTCAAAGTTAGGTTAGACAAAAAAATTTGGCTGTGACGGGTGGGACATCCAATAGGCATTTCTTTGAAAGCTGACAACTTCTCTCCAAATGTAAATCTATTTTTGTAATAACTCAACACTGTTTTAAAGTCCATGAGGGCTACTTTCTCTTTGGATAATTATTATTTGCGTTGGCAACTTAAATACACGAGCATTGCCTGGAGAACTTGATGTGAAAATACTATATGAGAGACTCCCACACTACGGTTGCGTTTATTTCAATAAAAATTGAGAAAATAGTGGAAACCAAATCGATACAAATCGATCTATGTTAACCTGTGGTATCGTCTTCGCTAAAATGACCCTAAGATAAATTTATTAAGCCATTTATGAGATATATTTTGATAATAAATACTTTTTAGAAGAAAACAGAGCCCTCCAAACCCATTACCGGTGGAAGATAGTTCCGGTGTAAGCTCATTGTTTTTTGGCATACCAACATATTTAACAGCGAAATACGTATGTTTGTTTTTCTTTTACATTAGTAATTAACCGACATTAAAAAAAAGGAGGAGGTTATCAATTCGTCGGAATATATATATATTTTTTTATGTACATATGTTACCGCATAACTTTGGACCACGTCAACCGATATCAAGAATTCTTTTTGCATCGGAAAGGTAGTGTCTCAGACGTGACCCATACTAATCTGGTTTAGATCCGATCATTGGATCATGAAAAAACTAACGGTACTCCTAAATTTTTATATGAGAATTGAGGTCGGTTTTGTTTTTAGCTTAAAGATTACTTGTATATATATCGATGGCTGAGTGGAAGATCGACCTATCTCGGCAGCCAGTTCGAAAACGCTCTATCTCAAAAAACTTTTCAAGAACGCCCTATTTCAGAATTTAATTGAAAAACACCCTATCTCAAAATTCGGTTCAAAAACGCCCTATCTCACTTCAAAATGTATTGAAAATATGCTGATATAGGGCGTTTTTGAATCGGCAGCCGAGATAGGGCGTCTTTGAAACGAATTCTGAAATAGGGCGTTCTTGAATGCTCACTTTTTAAGGACATAATATGTAATCCACCTTTTCAGTGCCAATTTTATGAGTCTACTTTTAAATGGCCACAAATTATGCACAGTTCCAAAGTTCTGAGATACCATGTTTTGCCAAAGTACCGCCGATTTGTAGTTTTTAAATTTCCGAAATTTGTGCCCAATTTTTAAATGATCAAAAAGGTTCATATGTGCAATTTTCTAATGACCATAAATGTATGTCCATTGTTATATAAACCTACAAAAAATTATGCTCAGTTTTAAAATAGACAAAAAATTTTCGTTTTTACATGATAAAAAAATATGTCCAATTTTCCAATTACCAGTTTTTATAAGAACAAAAATGATGGCCAAATTTTACACCTCCAAAACAAAGTATGCTCAGTTCTTCAACTACGAACAATGTATAAGTGCCCATTTTTCAAATTACAGAAAATTCATTATACATTTTTTTAATTATCGAAACCTTATACTATTCATATCCAGTTTTTAATTGACCAAAAATGTGTGCCCAGTTTTTTCATTGCGAAAAAACTTGATGCCCAATTTTTAAATGGCCAAAACTTATATCTAGCCTTTAAATTACTAAAAACTTAGGTTGAATTTTAAATGATAAAATATTCTTGTACATTTTTTATTGCAAAAAAATTGCCGGATTTTAATTAGGCTCAGATTTTAATAAATTCGGTATTTTTAAGGTATACATAAATTTAGGCATGGAGGTGTATCTGAAAATAAACTAACGGAATATTCAAACAGATATTTAAAGGATTGCGATGCATTAAAAAGTCTTAAATTCAGCGTATACTAAAACCAAATTGTTCATTACTTTCAGGAAGCACCCAGAAATTCCTTAACTGAACTACTAGGGAGGTTAAACCTCGAAGAAAGCTCTGATAATGAATGGTCAGAATTTGGGTAAATATTAGTATGAGTTCG
>NW_023468006.1:0-6213 GCF_013731165.1 Rhagoletis pomonella | reverse complement strand
ACCATTTCACTTCTCTGTTTGTTTATTTTTGTTTCTTCGATCACATAATTGTTTGGAGGGCGAATGTTGCTATAAGAAGTAGCTATATGTATTCGTGTATGTAGATATATTGTATTTGTATAAATGCATTTTGAAAGCACACTATTACTGAGATACTTGCATAGAAAAGATTTCGACACTAGATAACTGTATGTATACATTTATGATAAATTTACTTGTACTATCTGATCATGACCACATTGATCGTGACAAAGCTGCAAATAATTATAGCTATCAAAGATCAGCTCAAATAATCTGTAAGGCCGGTACAAACGCAATATAAATTCATCGCCGCATTTAAGAAAAGTCGCCTGACTTCAAAAATTTGTATGCGATTGTAATAAATGAGCTATCTATTTATTTGAAAGGAGATTTTGCTTTACACTATATATTTTAAGTTGTGGAAATTAGTGATGGTCAAAATTTCAAAGATTAAAAAAAAAATATATATATTTTTTTATGTGCCTGATGAAAACTCCTAGCAATCCAAGTCTGGCAAAAGATTAGTTTACATAATTTTGAAGGTCTAAAAATCTTCTTCTCACAAAGTGTAAATTGAATGAAAACTAATCATTCAAAAACTGATAAATCTCTAAAACTTTACTTTCTGACTTAAAATGACACTTAGCGAGCTCTAAATGATTTTTAAAAAATCTGTAAAGATAGGCAATCATATTTCTCATAAAAAGGAATAAAATTAGGGGGTATGGTCTTAAAATTTCAAAATAAATTTTTTTTCGATGGGGTCCCTAATGTATGTATATTCGGTCATTAAAAATTAAAAGTAACAAGATTCTGGGCGACAATCTTCGATTTCATACTCTAACGGACAGAAATAAGCTTTAATTAAAAAACATAAAAAGCCCTAAAAAATTTGGGCATGACAAAAATCAATAAATAAATTCACTTTTCCATATGGATATTTTTTTTAAATTTACGGACTTGAGAAAAATGCACTATTTTAAAAGTGGCCAAAATTAGGCGGAAATTTAGTCGACACTTGGAAATTTATAAAAAAAAATCATTAGAAAAAATCTTTAGCATAATTCGAATTGTGAAGTCACAATTGTTTTAGTTTTTCTTATTCAGTTTGCTCAAACGCGTGGATGCTCCAACGCGGCGTATGCGCAAAGTTATTTCCTTTTCATATTCCATTCAAGAAAAAAATACATTAGGATACATTTTTCCTCTACAAAACGATGTTCATTCCGTTCTTATATGATGATAAACGCGAAACAAACCATCAGTGGTATTAACAGCGATGCGCTAATTGCCAATAGTTTTTAAAACATTAAAAGTATTTCCGATCAAATTGAGGTATACGATATTCCATTATCATTATTTTCATCGGTCTAGTTTTCCGCGCAAGACTCTATGTTGCTTATACGTTAGGAAACATTTAAAGGTACACCGAAGATGTTTTTCGAAATGACTTTGATTTGTTATCTCTAACGGCACTATAATCGTCTAAGCGATTTTGGCCGAGTTCAATAAAGTACGCCAGTCGTTTGTTTTCTCTCACAGCTGATGTCAATTGGCAAGTGAAGCTAAATAAATAAGTCATTCAATACTTGGTTTTTCTTTTGCAGTGGAAACCCTTTTCGTTTACTGCAACCACCAAGGGTCTCGAGTTGAATGCCTTAAGGGCTGGAGCATCCGTATCTATTCGAACGATATGGCCAAGCCGCGTATTCATTGTATTTCAATCCATCATCCGCGATAGTCTTATGCTCCAACGCGTCAAGGCCGCTAAATATTCCGCACAATCTTTCTCTCGAACACCCCAAGGGTCGCTTCATCGAATGTTGTCATTGTTTATGCTTCTGTGGCATATACCAGCACAAGCATGATGAGGGACATAAAGAGTGTGATTTTCGTACGTTAAGAGATCACTTAACTTCTCGATTGCCTACTCAGTCCAAAGAAGCACGTGTTGGCAATGTTGATTCTGCGTTGCACATGAAAAAATAGGCAAATACCTATTGAAATGAAGAGGGAGGGAGATAAGTACAAACGCACAACAGACACTTAACTTAAGCACTAATTTCACGTTTCCAATGCACTATTATCCCCTACAACTTTTGAGAGAAACTCAATGTCTGGGTATTGTAAAATTGGTATTCATTATTGTGCAAAAACAAAAATAGCTAAAATATTCCGCGAGCAATTTGCATGCATATTGAAGCATGAAATTGAAATTAATTCCAGGCAATACTCAAAACCGCCATGCAGCTTGAACAAACACATGCAGTGTATTTGTTTCCTGAACACATCTACTACAGAATGTGCGTAAGTACATAACGTCGTTTAAAGTACAAAACCGCGTATCAACAAAATTCAAAACAGCGTATGTTAGGTTGCATAAATTATTTTCTAGAGAGTAAAAACACTCATATTTCAAAATGTTTTTCTTTTTTATAAAGCAATCGAATTTCTGGCTAGTATATTTGAGGACGAATGAGAAAGGATTGAGCCAAGCGCTTGTATGATGCAATTCCAATTTTCGGCAGCAAATTTCAGTTACGCGGTTTTGCAGAATGACGATACGCAGTTTTGTACTTTAAGTGACGATGAGTATAAATATGCATGTATGTATATAAAACTTAAGCACCCACTAATACGCACACATAATAGCGCAACACGTATTAGAGCTAAAAGCCACTGACATTGTTATAATAATCCATATTAGAGTATTCCAATATAGTGCGCTCAAAATTATGAAAATTAGACTATTAGTTTAGTACAACAAAAAAAAATAGGTACAACTTCTCAGAAACTACAAATTGCGAACCATATTACTATGTAGCTTGGCGCAAGCGCCAATTGGAGTGCAACACGGCGTGGTATCGGCTTTTGTGAACTTACATAAATACATATATATATATATATATGAGGGTGGTCCTAAATTTTCCTCCACCCAACGCCCAGATCTGAAGAATATCAAAAATAAGAAGAGGGATATTTTTTTACTTTGAAATCAATTAATATTTACCCGTACCGTCGGGACTTTGAGGTTTCCCATGTATTTTACATGGGGAAAATAATTTTTTTCATAAAATTGCTATAAAGTCGTAAAAAGTTTTATTTTTTGATCGATTATGATTAGTTCACTTCAGAAGTCTTCAATAAAATAATACGATGATGCTTATTTAACATCAAACTTTTACTAAGTGTATAATCCTATCTGTTATATACAAAAATTAGTTATTTTTTGTTTTCACAAGCACATTACGCACGAGCAGCTCAATGGTTGTGTTTAATTCTTTTTTGCACTTCGGAAAAATAGGGTTGCCAGAAGTCTGAAAATTTAAAATTATTTAAGGGTCTATAAAATATTTAAGTTTCTGCATCAAAACTAGAGGCGTTTGAAGATATTTAAAAATTTTTTTGAATGGGGTTGCCACCTTTCTAAAAAAATACAAAAATGAGTATTAAAAATTTGAGCTTATTTAATACCACAATATGGGTATTACGCGAAAGCTGTAGGCATCAGCTTCGGACTAACATGTTTTTAAATAGGGTTGGCACCCATCTGTTAACTAAGATGAGGTAATTATGTAAGTTAAGTGAAATTATGCAATATGAATTTTTGCACATTCGATAGTTTGACATGGTGGCGACGATATATCGTCATTTTAATTTTTTAGATAAGTGCCGAGTATTGTACATGGCATACGTAAGTGCATACATGGCGTATGAGTAACATTCTCATTTCGTCTGGGTAACCCAAACGCCATGTACGTACGTTAGATTTTAACTTTTCCGTTATAAATGGTAGATCAAATATGGATTTTCCATTTTGAAATTTTAAAATCTGATTACAGGTTCATATTTAGAGAACTGAAAACTCCCTAATTGTAAATTTTTAAGCGAATCCAATCGGCTTCCGATTCGTAATTTGCGACCACAAAACCACCCGAGTAACGAATTCTAAGTAAGTCCGCTAAATTTTGAAGAAATATTTTTAAAATATTTTGAAAATGTATTATTTAGTTTACAAGTATTTTGACATATTGCATGTTCATTTTATTTGATTGCAATTTTGGGCACAACTCTGGGCCGGTTGACGTGAATCGTACCATATGTATATACATATCGAGCCCTAACTGCCAAAATAACGTAAGCGACATTTTTTTCAAAATTCTCTTTTTGATGCAGAAATGCATCCAGATGCTCTAGGAATATTTTTGCATTAAAAAGAAAATTTTGAAAAAAATGTCGCTTACGTTATTTTGGCGGTTAGTATAGATGATTATGCTATTGAATCGTAACAACACTGAAAGTATAGGAACTAAGATGAACCCGAGCCTCAGTCGATGAAGACGGATGCGCTGTCCCAACGCCTGGTATGAAAGGCAAAATGAATTTTATCGTTTGCTTTGTTTACACTTTTCCGTTTCTACAGTTTTATCGTAAGCGACACTGTGTGTACAGAACTTTATTGTAGATAGCAGTTAGAACTGTAGGTTTAACCAAAGTTTCATCGGCACTTTCTATAACTGAATGACTCAGAATCAGCTTCTTTCCCCCTTCAAAATTAAGTACAATCTGTCGTTATGCAATTGACGCGTTGCTCGTCTAGCGGTGTTTTTTTTTGAAAATCTTGCTTTGCCAGGGGGTTATCAGATTTCATAGTATATCAGAAAGATGAAAATTATACAACAAACGGGGCTTATATTCCTATATATGTATTTACAATAGGACTGGTATAGAGAAAATTGCAACCGAATTAAAAATTGCCATCTTAACACCAGCCACACACGGTCATATGGATGCACACTAGGGTGGTTCAAATTAAGTAAAGTCGGAATTTTAATTCTCTCACCTGGGAATCTCAATTCCATACCATTTCCACGAAAGGTGTTTTTCCCATACAAAATACATGGAAAACTTTAGGCGCTTTGAGCGACCTCTAAATTTTTTTTGATCCAAAATAAATAAATAGGGGTATACTTTTTTCGATATAGAATAATACTAGGGGGGCATTTATGGACCACCCTAATGTACACTGCCGTTTATTTCCTTTCGAATTGTTTATAGGATTTTGATTTTATCACTTTTACTTATCGTAACTTGTGCACTTCAACCTTCTTGTTCTAAAATTGTAGTCTTTGATTTTAATTTCTCTATATTAACAGTCTCCATTTACCAATTTTTTCTCCAAAAACTAAGTTTAAAATACACGACTAGTCGAGAAATAGAATAACTGATTTCGAAATTTGCCAAAAATTCCCCTGATATGAAAACTTTGGCACTTAACCTACTCTGGTCAAGGGTTAAATTTTACTTTTTTCTTATTCTTAAAAAAAAAAAAAGTCAAACAATAACAAATGTTGTTGTATTAGATGTCTGTTATAGAATTGAATAGGCAATAACACTGCATCTACGAAGAAAACTTGTTGACAATCGAATAGGTGCAATAAGGTTGAAAATATGTTGAGCTTATTCTACTGATGGCAGTGTTTATATTTAATTGACTTTAAATTCAGTTGATTTTACACAATCCTTAAAGTATCCAGAGTGTCCAGATTATACAACATAAAATCTATCTCAAAAGCTAGTTCTTTGATAACTTACCTCTCAGCATGTTCAGGGCGAATATCGTCCCCGCCTTTTTACCTTCAGAAAAGAAGGTATGTAAAAGATAAATGAACCTATTAAAAAGGTAATACCCTGTTTCCACCAAAGCTTTAACTGAAGTTAAGAGCTAAGAAAGGTTCAAACAAGTTTGTCTTTAAACAATGTTTTTTTTTGTTTGTAGTTATTTTATGTTTTTGTTTTGCGATGAGGAATAATTCTTAATTTTTTAATCTTTATTTTGCGGTTAGTTTTTGATCGTTGCTTTAATTTTTATTTTTTTGTTTTAAAAAAATTTGGTTAAAAATTATCGAAAAAATAAACCTCTCAAAATAACGATTAAATTTGACCGAAAAAATAAAAATCGAAATTTACCGATTATTCCTGATCGAGAAATATGAAAATAAAAAATAAAGATTTTGCAATGATCTAAAATCAAAGATCTGGATTTTAGCGGTTATTTTCGTTCCCTGTTTTGTACAGATTTTTAGTGATTCAAAATACAAATTTTCAATCCTGCAGTAAACTTGCTCACTAGAATACGTATTTACATATTTTTATGTATGAAAGTAGGCGCACTTGTATGCCACCAAGTAC
>NW_023468005.1:0-6213 GCF_013731165.1 Rhagoletis pomonella | reverse complement strand
GCAACGAAAATTTTCGCAAATCACAAAAGCAAAATAAACACAAAAAAAGCGTTGTAAAATACGTGGATTTGTGTAAAAATTAATTCAAATTTTAAAATTTGTTTTTTCCACTGTTAAATGCATGGCAAATACCTACTATTGCTACATATGTAGTTGTTAACACCTACATATATTGCTGCTACCTGACGCGCGCAGAGCATTTCTTCGCCAGCCGCTCGGTCGGTCGGTGGTTGTCATATGGTGTGTATGAGCCTGGTAAAGGTGACCAGATAAAAACGTTAGCAAAAGAAATTAAATAAAACAACAACGGTATAAGAACCGCGAAGTCTGTTTTGCCTTTTCCTAGTTGAATAAGGGACCAAAGCGAATGGGTCTGGTGGTCAACGAGGACGAAGTTTTTCCCGCCATCAAACAAACAGTCAGGGCATTCGCGTCTTTGCACCCACGTCACTATTGACAGTTATAATGTCAAGAAAGTGGAGAATTTCGTTTACTTGGGCACCAGCATTAACACCGATAATAATGTCAGCATCGAAATTCAACGCAGAATTACTCTTACCAACAAATGCTACTTTGGACTGAGTAGGCAATTAAGGAGTAAAGTCCTCTCCCGACATACGAAAACCACACTATAAGTCACTCATCATGCCGGTGTTGGTATATGGCGCAGAAGCATGGACAATGACAACATCCGATGAGGCGACTCTTGGAGTGAGTGGAGAGAGAAAGATTTTGCGGAAGATTTACGGGCCTTTACGCGTTGGCGACGGCCAGTACCGCAGACGATGGAATGATGAGCTTTACAACGACATAGACATAGTGCAGCGAATTAAAATACAGCGGCTCCGCAGGTTTGGCCATGTCGTTCGAATGGACTCCGACGCTCCAGCTCTGAAAGTATTCAACTCGGAACACGCCGATGGTAGCAGAGGAAGAGGGAGGACCGCACTGCGATGGAAAGACCAAGTGGCGAAGGACTTGGCTGCACTTGGCATTACCAATTGGCACAGAAAAGAAACGACTGGCGTGCTTTGTTGAACTCGGCCAAAATGGCTTAAGAGGTTAAAGCGCCTAATACGAGAAAGAAGAATATGTAAGACAACAAATTGAATCTAGCTTTATTTCGAAGCTACCTTCTTGCCATTATGTGCGGAATAGTACATCATTCAAATGGCCGCCTCGGCTTCGTGGGCAGCACAACCAGCTGTAGGTCATATTTCTGTTGGTTCGGTCCAATATATGTATACGCACATACGAACATTTGGCTGTGGCTGTGGTCGTCAGGCTACAACTCCTGCGTCAGCACAATCTTATGCGGAAGTAGGCCCAAATCCAACAGCAAAGTAAGGCGCTTTGATTCAATTCAGTTCATTGTCGCCAAGGTCGATATTTCTGGAAGTTCTTTCATAACGGCAGTTTGCACTTCGACAGTACTTTTTTTATAATTTTGACAGCTGGATGTCATTGAAAAAACACTGAAACATAACAATTGGAAAAACTATCATTGCTATCTGGTCACACTTTACAATGTACCATACATGTCTAGAGAGTGGGTGGGTGGCACATGCATATGAATGTCATTGATTTTCGATTATATAAGAAGCACGTAGGTATTTACATATAATTAATTTAAATATTTGTAGACATTTTAGTTGCGCTATGCTTAAATTCATTGCTGCTGCGCGAAATTAATTGCAACTGTCATGCGTGTGCGCAAGGGTTTTCTGTTTAATATGCAGCTTTTCGCTAAAATTTTACAGTTTATAGAAACTTAGGACACAGGCTGTGGGAATACGGTTGTCCGAAGTTCTATGCCTATTAGATGCACGCGCCATGTTTTCGAAAGACCGTTGTCACTCTGAAAATGCTAAGCTTTGACAAATGGGTTGTTTGCGCCTACTGCTGTCAAGGAACTAGCGTGCCTTCTTCATTAGTCTGTATTGTATTATTGCTCGCACTGGTCAGAATCTCTTCATCACGTATTTTGATTCCTTTCATTGTAATCAGAGGGTTTGGCCGGGCGGTCTTCTGGTAAGCAACCTGAGTAAAAGGACTCAGGTGAATTTTTTAGGCATTTTCTTCGCCGTCGATGTGGACAATGTGCACTAAACATAACTTTGTTGCTCTGCCTAGGAGCGGAGGTTGGTTTGTCTTTCATATTCATACTCGTTTATGAATGGTAAATTCTCGCCCAACTTAGATGAGACCTTTTGGTGGCCGGAACGAATGAAAGACAAACAACGACGAACTATGACAGATCACCATACTGCAGCAAGTCCGATAACGATGGGGCTTACATGTATAGCCCGGTCGATCAACTCTTCATAAACCAATGCCGTTTAACAGTGATTAAAGGATAAGTAAAGGTAGACATGTTATTTATATGTACTTAATAATATTTTAAAATGGCGGCTCTGAATTCTGCATGAATATCAGACATCTTTCTTTCTTGATGCTGTGCGTCCTCTACAAACACTTTTGCCCACAGAAGCGCGAACGCTATCGCACAACGATCGCTGGCACGCTTGACACCTACATAGCTGCCACATACTGCAGCGGTTGTCAGGCGGCATGCAATCAAGCCAGCGTGAACATTTTTATTAATCGAGCGTGATTTATGTACATACATACAGACGTGCATACATACATATTTATATTCATATCTAGATAAGTGCGCCTGAATATGACAGTGCAGACAAATTTGCAGCGTGAAATAAACGCAAAATGCGAAATTCCAAAAAGTAAAAGCATTGCAAAAAAGGAATGTATACGAAAAAGAACAAGTCATTAAAATTAATGCACAAAGATAGCAGGCCATGCATAAATTGTGAGCAAAAAAAATAAGCACAAAAAAATGCTCAAAAGGCCGCGCGCTGTCTCTATGCACCACTGCTCATGGCGCTCATTTTCGCACACTCGACGCTGAAATTTTGCCTACATTTACCGTTGTTTGTGTGCTTAGTAAATAATGCATATGCGTGGTTGTGCCAACAGCGTGTTTTTTGTTTCTTTTTTTTTTGCGTGGCAAAATGTTTGGCCAGAATGACAGACAGACTGCGGAAGTTGTAGAAATTAATTGCCGCCGAAAATGAGCGGAAGCCAAGGGTGCGCGGGATCTTTTAATGTTTTTTTTTTGTCAACATTTAACGCATTTGTCGGCAGCGGCTTATCGGTGTCACTGCTAGACGCCACTTACTTAACAAACACTCATTGGTTGCGTATACGCAACGTATCACTATAAAATTAAACGCCCACGCAGCAGCATTTTGACCGCGTTTTAGCTGCTGTCTGGCAAACTACTCACCGATATATGTATGTACATATGTGCGTATTTGTTTAGCTGTTGCTTGAATGGCATACATAAACAAACGCTGCCATCATGTCATTGATTAGTGATTTATGTGCACATTAAGAAAACACTCACCGTTTACACTGGCACACACACACACACTGACTATTTGCACTTATCACTTCACTCAGTGATCGTTGTTGAATGCAATTGTTGTTATTCTTGTTGAATCAAAAGTGTTTACATGTCAATCAAAGTGGCTCCTTATTAGTCGTTTTCTTGCTTGATGTATTTTACTTTTTCAGTACTTCCAGCATTTTGGATGGAAAAACTAATTTCATTACAAACACTTAAGGCATTTTCATTGAGAAATGCAAGTGGTATTTTATGAATTTTAAATCAAAAATTCTTTGTAAAATGATGCATAAAGTATTTAACGGTTTATTGAACTTGTATTATGCATCACCTCACATTCATTGCGCTTTTGTTTCGCTGCTGATTTCAATTAAGTTAGCAGCTGCTCTCGGCAGCTTTCGTAAGAACACTTAACGATAGAAACGTAAGCATGCATATATTAGTTTTATTACACTTAATTTACTTATAAAAGTTTTCATTAAATTTATGAGACGATTTCATAAGAATTTAAAGGTTAGATTTGAAAATTAAGCATTTCTGAATTCAACACGAGCAGTTAGAAACTACATATATACATAAACACATGTATGTATGTAGATATGTATATTGAAACACATCGTAGGCTTCAAACATACATATATATGTACGTACATACATAGGTATCCTTTTGAGTTATAGCTATTTATGTCATTTTTGCACTTAATTCTTTACAAATCTCGATTGATTGCCAGTGTTAGTAATATACATCCGGTAAACGCAATTAGTCACTGATGTTTTAACAAACTAAATAAATACTTGATATTAATATAGTAAACATTGCTGAAAAATGGACGTCGTTTGGCTCAAGCTATATATACATATATAGTAAATGAACATAAATGCATATGCATATTGAAAATAAATTTTAACTTAAATAAGCATTCGCCGATTGGCTAACTAATGGATAATATTTATATATAAAAAATGAATTTATATATAAAGGGAATATAGCTGCAGCCGCCGATAATGAGTATGTGCACTCTAAAACCAGATCCAAGGCAATTGCCTTAAAAGAAAACTTATCTCGCATTTATCTAAATAAAAAAAAAATCAAAGTCCAAAATACTTGAGTATGAAGAACTTAAAATGCTTGATTGACAGAAATATTTCACCAGAAACTTTAATTGGAAAGTAAAGCGACTTACTGAAAGTATTGAGACTGCATAGACCATAGACTAATTGTTTATGTCGAAATCATGTCCAGTTATTCGAACAAGACAAAATTTTAATAAAAACAAGTAATTTTTAGCAAAAAAAAACCGACTTCAACTCTCATATAAAAAATATATATATATATATATATCTCATGATCCACTGATCGGATCTTAACCAGATTAGTAGTAGTAGACCACCTCTGAGACACTACCTTTCCGATGCAAAAAGAATTATCGAAATCGGTTGACGTGGTCCAAAGTTATGCGGTAACATACATAAAAAAATAAAATAAAATATTCCGACGAACTGATAACCTCCTCCTTTTTTGGAAGTCGGTTAAAAATAGTTGCTGGCGGCGATAGTCAAATATGTTGGCGCTGAGCTGGTGACGTGCATTCACCAACAATCCAAATGGAAAATCTCAGGGAAACCACTTTTGTCATCACTAGGGCTAAAAAAAACACATACCCAAGGGTTTGATCAGGTTCGAGAATAAACATAGAATTGTTTCAATATTTTCTCCGCACTTACTCTTATTCTTCTTGATTGGCTGCAGCCTTTCGATTCTCTTCTGTGCCAACGAAGCCAATAGGAAATGCCAAATGCTTATCCATCCTTCCATCGCAGAGGCGATCTTCATTTTTCTCTTTTACCAGCATCGCCATCCGCATTGTGTATTTTCCTTTTTATTTGCTGCTTCGTTGGGGGTAAGCTTCAGTCTTTCACACAATATGATCGATAAAACCTTATACATACACTAATGGTGATTTCGTTTCTTCCAATAAAACATATTCTGCATGGGAGTTGATACATGCGACTTATCAACTCCCCTCCGCCGTCTTTGAATAGCAGTCCGGCTGGCATGCAACAGCTTTGTTATATTTCAGACCCGTAATTACTATCCGTACATGACATAGTCTGGCGACGGGTTTAACGACTGGGGCCTCGTACATTTTAGCCGTCGGCCTCTAAATCGCCGTGGCTCTTACATACTAAGTTCTCCCCAGTGTAGGAACCCACGGTAAGTCGCTTAACTTTCTGATAAAATTTTTGAGCGTTTTTCGTTTTGGCCAGCATTTCAAGTTCTTCGCCCTCCCGTATTCGGCCTCTCTCTTTTTATTACGGAAAATATATATCGTTTCCTCTTCTCATTGCCGATCGCTCGAGGCCTTGTGGTGAGAAATTCATTGACGGGGTGAATGACAGTATTCAGAGACGGAGTTTCTCCCCCACCATAAATCCGACATTCGAATTTTCGATATTCATCACAGCTGTACTAGATGTCGCAAACCACCAAAAATGTTTGCCCTGTATCGCATAGGATATCAGCCAGCCGGAGAGAAGCACCTTCTCCATTAAGTGTCCGGATATTCCAAGTGCAGGTTCTCAAATTGTAGTCCTCGTCATCAAAATAAGGCAGTTTGAAACTTCTCGTTGGTGGCTTTGTTTAGGTGACGAGCCCCAAGCTCAGCGTACAACTCATTGCTTGGGGGTTTGCCTTTACATATTAATTAGCTTGCTTCCAAATGGATGTTCGATTGCTACCAAGAGGATACACCGAAAGTCGTGAGCTCCTTGAACAGGACGCAAAAAAA
>NW_023468004.1:0-6214 GCF_013731165.1 Rhagoletis pomonella | reverse complement strand
GTTTGACAGTTATCATGTTGCGGAATATTAATCAGCGAAAACTCTGCAACGGAATGCGACTCGCAGTTAAGAAATTGATGAAGAACGTAATTTAAGAAAAGACTTTAACGTGGCCTTTCAAAGGTGAAGAATTCCCATGATTCCATTTAATGATGATGATTCAATTTAAAAGGTTTGAATTCCCAATTCGATTGACATTCGGAATCACAATCAATAATGCTCCAGGTCGAACTTTGGAAAAGTATGGTTTAGATTTAGATGCGGATTGTTCTCAGATGTTGCGTGTTCCTGTGTCGGCAAACCAGATATCCTGGATATCTATGCAGAGAATGGAAAAATAACAAGTATTGTGTGCACACGAGTACTTATTACATAACCAAACACATATGAAACGTATGCTTTGTTTCGTAAATAATTTGTCATCCATATAACAGAAATATGCCACAGCAAAGCGTGGCAGGGTACAGCTAGTCTATATTAATAAAAAAGTTGTGTTCGTATGTCACGGTCGTAAAAACTCGAGAACGGCTGAACCGATTTGTATAATACCAGAACCAATGATATCGGAGGGTTGCCACCTATTTGAAAATTTTTAAACCCAATTTATTGATAAAATAAATAAATTATTACAATATGGCTATCAAATTAAAGAGTTTTAAGAAAGATAACTGCTGGAAATATTGTTGACGAGGGTTGCCACCTATTTGAACATTTTAACTCAGACAAATTGATAAAATAAATGAATTATTGCCATATGGGTGTAAAACTAAAGAGTTTTAAGAAGGCGTACAGCCGAAAATATGTTTGAAGAGTGTTGCCACCTGCTTAAAAATTTAACTAAAGTACATCGATAAAATAAATGAAATTTTACATTATGCGTATCAAGTAAAAGAGGTTTAAGAAGGATATCTGTTGGAAATATTTTGGAGAAGGGTTGCCACCAGTTTTTAAATTTCAACTCAGTTAAATTGATAAAGTAAATTAAATATTGCCACGTGGATATCAAACTAAAGAATTTTAAGAAGGCTTACAGTCGAAAATATTTTAAAGGAGGGTTGCCACCTGTTAAAAAATTAAGCGCAATTTTATTGATAAACTAAATGATATATTACAATATAGATATTAAATTCAAGAGTTTTAAGAAAGATAGCTGCTGGAAATATTTTTGAGTAAAGTTGCCACATCTTTGAAAATTTAAACTCAGTTATTTTGATAAAATAAATGAAATACGGTAATTTGGGTATCAAACTTTAGATTCTTAAGAAGGCTTATAGCCGAAAATATGCCTGAGGAGGGTTGCCGCCTGTTTGAAAATTTAACTCAATATAATTGGTATCAAATTAAAGAGGTTGAGGAAAGAAAACTTTAGGAAATACTTTTGTGCAGGATTGCCACCTATTTGAAAATTTTAACTCAGTTATATCGATTAAACAAATGAAATATTGCAATGTAGGTAGCGAACTAAAGAGTTTTTAAAAGTCCTACAGTAGAAAGTTTCTTGGAAGAGGGTTGCCACCTGTTTGAAAATTATTCTCAATTAAATTGGTAAAATAAATTAAATTTTACAATATCGGTACCAAACTAAAGGCATTTAAAAATCTTGATTTAGAAATCTATATTTATATATAAAAAAATGTTGTGTTCCTTTGTCACGATCATCGAAACTCGAGAACCGCTGAACTGATTTGAATATTTTTTTTTGTATTGTTCGGTATCATAGCAGGATCATTTATATTACAAAAATAAATAAATGGAAGTATTTCAATATTAAGGTTTACTGCCGAAAATATTATTGAGGAGGGTTGCCACCTGTTTGAAAATTGAACTAAATTTACATAATTGATAAAATAAATGACTTATTAAAATATAGGTATTAAATTAAGGAAGTTTAAGATAGATGACTGTTGGAAATATTTTTGAGGAGAGTTGCCACCTTTTTGAAAATTTCAACTCGAAAGCTTAGTATGTTGCACCAATGTATTTTCAATATAAAGCGATAAAATAAATAAACCAACGAAAAATTAGTCCCTTGTCAAATATGTTTGATTTATTATTATTTTTTTATGGATATGTACAAATGTAGAGCGGGTACAGACGATGTGTGGTGGCTGACGGCCGTTCCTGGTTGAATACGGGAAAATAAGTACCCGCGCTCTTCTCAATACAATTGAGTTCAACCTCAAAGCAGTCAAACTGTTTGGAGGGGAAGTTAAAAAATAGTTAATTTGGCGGGAAAAGTTTATGACAGTTTCTAATACATTAGAGTGGCCCAAAAAATAAAGTCGGAGTTTTAATGCCGGCACACCCTAGGATTGATCCATATCGAAAAAATATACCCCTATTTTCTTTATTTTGAAATCAAAAAATATTTAGGGAGTGCTCAAAGCGTTCAAAGTTTTCCATGTATTTTATATGGAGAAAAAACAATTTTTCGTAGAAATGGTATAAAACTCTTGAAAATAAATATTTTTCGTCCGGAAAACTATGGTTCTCTTCAGGAGACTAATATCCAATCGTTTATTTAACCATTTTTTATGATTAAAGATTTTTTATTGGTCCCCCCATTGCATGTTCTAAGGGCTTTGGAGGACCTATAAAATATAGTTACCATGAAAAAATTGTTAAAGAAACAACTGAGTATTATTACTGGGAATCTCCTGAAACATGGAAAACTTTGAGCGCTTTGAGCACTACCTAAATTATTTTTTATTTCAAAATAAAAAATATGGGTATATTTTTTTCGGTGTATAACAATCCTAGGGGGTGGCGGCATTAAAAATCCGACCTTATTTTTTTACATACATTTTTGGACCACTTTAGTGTACATGTATGCGTACACATGTACATATGTTATTAAGCATTAGGGTGGACCGTTTTGGATTGATTAAATAAATGAAATATTGCAATGTGGGTATCAAACTAAATAGTTTTAAGAAGATTTACAATCGAAAATATGTTTGAGGAACAATATGGGTGCCAAACGAAAGGTATTTGAAAAATCTTGATTTGGAAATATTTTTTATAGGGTTATCATCTATCTAAAAGTAAAGACTGAAAATATTGAAATTAAATGAAATATTACATAACTGGTTCCAAACGAAAAGTATTTGGGAAAGCTTTACTAGGGATTTTTTTTAAATCTTTCCACTTATCCAAAATCCGAACATTGTAAATAAATATAGAATTTACAACATCTTATCAAACGAAATGATCATATTATCAACGAAGAGCTGGTACACAAATTACTTAATGTAAAAAATTCATAAACAATTAATTTTTAAGCAAACAACACACCGACTCCAATTCTCATATAAAAGTGTAATAGTACCGTTAATTTTTTCATGATCCAATGATCGGATCTAAACCAAATTAGTATGGGATCACCTGGAAATCGGTTGACGTGGTCCAAAGTTGTGCGGTAACATGCATAAAAAAAATCCGACGAATTGATAACCTTCTCCTTTTTTTTGAAGTCGGCTGAAAACTACTGAAACAAATAACAAAATGATAAAAGAGTACCGAAAACAAAAAACTATCGCATGAAAGCTGTTTAAAAAATACTTAATGAAAACATAAAATTGTTGACACCATTCCCTAGCATTATAAATAAGTCAACTTTTAATCGTAAGCAATTTCGTTTGGGGTCGCCAAGGCCTACTACGTATATTGCGAGTAAAGAAATTTTGAATAACATGAGATAATATTATTATGATTATGATTATCATTACTATTGTGAACTCCTATTCCCAATCAAGGATTCCCAAATTAAAGCGAAAGCAGAAGAGCATTTACGATCGCATGATGCAAATGTTAATATAATAAGAGCTGCAGAACTGAACCATGTAGGAACATTTTTTTTACAAGGGCGTGTAGTTTCTGGCGTGTGCCGATGACATCGACATCAACAGTAACAAAAATAGCTAAGTCTCTTCTGCCTTTTCCAAGCTGGATGAGGAAGCAAAGCGAATGTGCCTGGTGGTAAACGAGGACAAGACGAAGTATCTCCAGTCACCGCGTTCGCGCCTTGGAACCCACGTCACTGTTGACAGTTATAATTTCGGGAAAGTGGAGAATTTCATTTACTAGGGAACCAGCACTATCACCGATAAAAATATCAGCATGGAAAACCCACGCAGAATTACTCTTGCCAACAGGTGCTGCTTTGGACTGAGTAGGCAATTGGGGAGTAAAGTCCTTTCTCGACGTACAAAAACCGCACTCTATAAGTCACTCATCATGCCCGAGCTGTTATATGCCGCAGAAGCTTAGACAATGACAACATTTTATGAGGAGGCTCTTGGAGTATTCGAGAGAAAGATCTTACGGAAGATATACAGGCTTCTACGCATGGGCGACGATGTTACCGTAGACGATGGAACGATGAGTTGTATGAGCTTTACAACCAAATGTAACGGGTGATTTTTTTGAGGATAGGATTTTCATGCATTAGTATTTGACAGATCACGTGGGATTTCAGACATGGTGTCAAAGAGAAAGATGCTCAGTATGCTTTGACATTTCATCATGAATAGACTTACTAACGAGCAACGCTTGCAAATCATTGAATTTTATTACCAAAATCAGTGTTCGGTTCGCTTTACGTCCGATTTATGGTCTACATAATCGACCAAGTGAGCAAACAATTAATGCGATTGTGACCAAGTTTCGCACTCAGTTTACTTTATTGGACATTAAACCAACCACACGAATGCGTACAGTGCGTACAGAAGAGAATATTGCGTCTGTTTCTGAGAGTGTTGCTGAAGACCGTGAAATGTCGATTCGTCGCCGTTCGCAGCAATTGGGTTTGCGAAACACATTTCGAACCGAACACTGATTTTGGTAATAAAATTCAATGATTTGCAAGCGTTGCTCGTTAGTAAGTCTATTCATGATGAAATGTCAAAGCATACTGAGCATCTTTCTCTTTGACACCATGTCTGAAATCCCACGTGATCTGTCAAATACTAATGCATGAAAATCCTAACCTCAAAAAAATCACCCGTTACATAGTGCAGCGAATGAATATAGAGCGGCTCCGCTGGCTTAGACATGTCGTTCAATAGGAACCGAAGTTGCAGGTGTAAAAGAATTCAGCTCGCAAGCCGATGGTGGTAGCAGACGAATAGGAAGCACCCATGGCAATGGAGAGACCAAGTTGGCACAGAGAGAAATGACTGGCGTTATTTGTGGAGCTCGGCCAAAATGGATTAGGCGGTTACAAAGCCAAAGTAGAAGAAGAATATGCAAATGATATATGACGGAGTTGGGGGACCATTTTCTTGGATGCGCCAGGAGGAACTAGCAAAATATTCCTTATCAGATGGATTCTGGCAACGGTTCGATCAAAAAATTACATTACCTTAGCTATCGCTTCGTCTGGAATTGCTGCGACATTAATACCAGGTGGAAACATTGCCAATTCAGCTCTTTAGCTGCCAGTGAACATATAAATCATCGAAACTCCCACGTGCAATATTTCCAGAGCATCCGGTATGAAAAAAGTTTACCAAAAAATTTAATTCATTGTTTGGGTTGAGTGCACCATGGCACATAAAAATTCGTTTGAGGCTTTTGATCCATTGTTGCGGGATTTGCGTGGAAACGTTCAACCATTCGGGATATTGCACGCAGGAGATTTTACGAAAACATTGTCTGTAGTTGCCTGAAATAGTCAACATTGCGACAAGACGAACATACATACACTGCAGCTGAAGTATTCGCGCGACAATAACTGGACATTGGGAACGCAAAGCTACCAGTCAATGAGAGATTAAGACGAATTTTATGGCTTGATAATTTTTGTAAATTAGAAACATCGAAAGGAGAACTGATCGAAAGAATGTTTCTTTATTAAGAAAATTAATTTTAGGAATCACGATTGGCTCAGTGAACGGGCTATTCTTGCTGCGAAGAATAAGGAGGTCTACCAACTAAATAATAGTGGTATTGACAACAGTCGTTGCTTGACCTGATCAGCTCTTTTACTAGACTGCCAGACCACTTGTTCACTGTGGTGAGTACCACTAATGTTATTCAATCCAGCATTCAACGTGAGGAAATAGCATATACGTCGATAAACACCGTTGTGGAAAAAGACCATCCAACGAAATTTTTGAACTCAATTAATCTTCCAGGGAGACCTCACATACTGAAATTAAAAATAGGTTTGACAGTTATCATGTTGCGGAATATTAATCAGCGAAAACTCTGC
>NW_023468003.1:0-6215 GCF_013731165.1 Rhagoletis pomonella | reverse complement strand
ACCATGATCACATACCCTGGGCATCTTGAACAGAATATTAATGTCGTTTATGTATGTCTATATGGATTTAAGTATTTTGCTACAGGTTTCCGTCGTATTCTATGCAGTTTAATAAGCTACTCCGCACAACAGTTGGTTGGTTGTTGACTGATTAGCACTCCAAGAGACGTGAATAGGTATTAATTCATTTTCGTTATACGGAAAGTACGTATGTATGTATGCATGTATCTATGTGTATCTTTGCATATAACTTTAACTTAAAAAGTTTGTGAAAAAGGTTAAAAGAAGACTTTTATCACTTAAGATGTTGCCGATCGCGTCATGTGTATGTATGTATGTATGTTCATTTGCACTTTCTAAAATCTCTGTCTGCTGCCACTTTTAAATACAAAACTGTTGAATTCATTTGAAAAACGCACTGCCAATCGCAAAATATAAACAAGTCCACAATTATTTATACAAAAGAATTATTAGAAACAGTATCCATAAGTACGTATGTCTGTTTATTTGTATCCATATGAATGTACAGATCAACGCGACAGGCAGCTAATGCCAGCAGCGCGGCAACCAAAAATCAACTGAAAACGACAATCGACATTCAAAGCGGCGGCAGTCGAGTCGCCAGTGACCAACATATTGAATGCCCATAAATATGTATGTATGTAAGTACACATGCACATATCCACTTATTTATATACATACATATTTACGTTCAAAATATATACAATCCACTTCATATAGCCGCGAAAGCAATAAAAACGAAAGGCAAGAAGCTCCAAACGCCAAAACAACAATAACAATAACTTAAGCAGCGCCAACAATACTAACGCTTCGGTGGAATTGTTGCAACAACAATAAAAATATAAATTTTATTTACCCACATACATATGTATATATATATATATACATATCTACGAGCAGTGTTGCCACGGAGAAATTTTTTTTCCTACCAAAACAGCCTACCAAAACCAACCAAACCCTTCCCATTTTTTTTGAGTTTTTGATATTTTTTCAATGTCAAGTTTATTAAAAATTGAGATAACATTTAGTAAAACCAAATTAGAGCTAGTACAATAAAAAAACTTAACTGAGTATAATAATTCATTTTACTGTACAGACTTAAACATATGTACAAATTTATGTCTCTTTACAGTTTACATATAAATATTATTATTAAGTCACACTACTACCGCTACACGACCTAAGATGATCTATTGTGCCAAACCCTAATTGTAATCACTCCCACCTTAGACTATTTAAGAAGTTAAGCACTTTGGAGGGTGCCATGTTCCAAATTTTGTATGGAGAAGATAATCCTTCCCCAAAGTGTATCAGTCTGCAATTTGTGATGCGTTGGGTTTCCTCCACTAGCCCGCAAAAGGTTGGGGCCCATGCATGCGCATTTGGACTCCGTGCTTTGCGAGACAGGCAGCGGTTTCGTTGCCTTCAAACTCTTCATGTCAAGGAACCTACCACATCCTTACGCTATTGTGGGCTCCCAGGTGGTTCCAAAATTTTTACAGCTGTCCACAAGCCTTGATTCCGCTTAAAAATAAGTCTAAGGTATCGGTAACAAAAACCGCGAAGTCTGTTCTGCCTTTTCCTTGTTGGATAAGGAAGCAAAGCGAATGGGTCTGGTGGTAAACGAGGACAAGACGAAGTATCTCCTGCCATCAAACAAACAGTCAGCACATTCGCGTCTTCGAACTCACGTCACTGTTGACAGTTATAATTTCGAGGAAGTAGAGAATTTCGTTTACTTGGGAACCAGCATTAACACCAATAATAATGTCAGCATAGAAGTCCAACGCAGAATCGCTCTAGCTTTGGACTTAATAGGCAATTCAGAAGTAAAGTCCTTTCTCGACATATGAAAACCACACTCTATAAGTCACTCATCATACCCGTGCTGGTATATGGCGCAGAAGCATGGATATTATCGCTTTACAGCAGTCCATTTCAGGAATTTTGTCCTTGAAGGGTTTGTAGAAGAATAATTTGGGATCATCCAGGAATGGCTTGAGAGACTCCAAATTACCCCGAAGATCTCATTTTTTCATGCTTTCGGTAAATGGGACAATGGTGGAATTCAGTAAGTTTATGTGCAAGCCCTTTCCAGCACATAACTATATATTCATGTAAACAAGGTTGCTAAAATGTTTGCAGATACATATTTTCTATTTTTCGTAAATAACTGTTAGTGTCGCGAAACCTACCAAAACCCAATCTAGCCTACCAACCTACCAAATGGAAATAAACCTACCAGTTTTGGTAGGAAAAGCGCATCTGTGGCAACACTGTATACGACTATGTATAGTAAATACAAAAGCAGCGTAGCCCAGCTGTAAAAGCTTTTATGTACAACCACCTGCACACTGGTGCGATTCTTCTTTTCCATTGGCATTCCATAAAATAGGAGAAAGTGCGTAACCCATTAGGTTGATCCAAAACTTCAGTCTCTGGTTAAAAAAAAAAATTCTTTATCCCTTTTCTAAAAAATTGATTCAAAACAGATGTTACACGCACTAAGATTCTTATCGTCCCATGTATTTTAAATGAGGAAAATTAACTTTTTTCTGACAGTTGCTATAAAATCATTAAAAACAAATATTTTTTTGATCGAATAAAAATAATGGGCATATTTAACGGGGTGGCTTTTCCATTTTCCATAATTCTAAGGGGTGGCAGCAGAAAAATTACAGAAAGTTTATTTTTTTTTCCTGTGTATTCTCGAAACACCCTAGTGTACATATATATGGAGAAACATGCTCACATATCATCCCGTTTCCTCGTTGACCTCGAATTATTTACTTCATCATTACTAGTGAGAACCCAAATTTCTATTTGATAAGATTTGACTACTTGGTATAAATTGGATCCGCATGATATTAAACAATAATAATTATTGCCCAACTGCATCCCATTGAGACTAGTCCAGGTTTATTCACTTAGAGCTCAGTCTTAGAATTCCTTTATAAAATTTAAATATCGTCGATGTTATCTTACGGCACTCAAATCTTACAGGAGAGCGAAAAATCGGGGTTTCTTTGAAGGCATTGCCTTGAGAGGCGGTATTTTTTCTAGCTATTATTTTACAAATCTGTTGCTTTAAAGCGGATTTTACGATTTTTATGCATAAATCTCGATACCTGTAGTTTACGGTAACCAAATCACATTTTTGCCACAACGGCGATTTAGGCGGTTTTGCAACTGGTCGATGGGCACTTTTGCATAAACATTAACGAATATATATCATATTTGCCATAATGGCAAATCCCGGTTAAATTCCAGAGATCTATGAAATGTGTACATCGATGATTGTTCAGCCAACAATTGGTACATATGTATGTATGTATCTTCCAGCGATAACGAAATAAATATAATTTGGCCCAGTTCAGCTGTGAGCATGTGCGTGTGGGATTTATGACTGGGGTAAACGCATACAAATAAAGCTAAAACCAGAAATTAAATGCAATCCCAATAAACATTGGGCTTGGTTAAAAGTTGGAAAATGATTGGAAAACGAATCTTTTTTTCGAGTCTCACCTTCGATAACGAATGTGGCATAGGTTAGTATTCGATTCGAGAACTAGGCCTTTCTCCAACGAAACGGAACGCTCGACGCGCTAATTTAGGGACGGCAGTAAGGTTGGTTATGAGTTCGTTCTCAGTTCGATATGCATATTGGATATCGAAGGTAATTTTCGAACGTTCGCCACAATGTTTATTGGGATCCAACACAAACGGCGATACATATGTACATATGTATGTATGTACAATAAACCAAACAATAAAAAAGCCATCTAGAGGAAAAAGCTCCGACAAAGGAATACAAGTAAGTAGATGAATGAAGACATCGGAAGTCATACGCATAAATGTCATTCCAACTTTGTGTCCTATAACGCGAAAAGAGGGTCAGCAATTGCAAGTTAATACATAGTACATACATACGTACAATTGCAGTTGCATATTAGTAGTTAGTACATACATACATATGTACATATTTATATACATGTGGACGTGCATACATACGAGTATATATGTAAAAATGTGCTGCCAGCTGTTTAGCTTGCGTTAAGTAACGATTAATTGTGGATTGGAGCATGAAAATGTAAATAATAGGAGGGATAGAAAGCGATAAAATAGTGCATGGGAAAGAGGAAAAGTAACATAGCCTAACATCTTGTACATATTTATATATGTTCCTACATAGATGCACATTGACATTTGTATTTGCATACTTATGTACATATGTATGTATGTACTAGGGTGGGTACATTTTTTTTTGACTATGCGCGTATAGCATAGGAGGATTCTATGTATAATTCTAAGCAAATTTGCCGAAGAGACCATGGGTTTAAAATCAATTTGGAGTTTGCCACATTGCCAAAATACAGAGGTTTTGAAGGAAATGTGAAATGTATGGCCTCCGGTGGAAGTTTTAAAAATAACATATGGAAAAAAGTGCAGCAATTGATTCATCAAACCCCTCAAATCATGTTTTTATACAAAATTTAAGCACTTCTTTACGACATTACAGCAAAATGCTAAGAAACCTACTTTCTCAATTTGGCAAACTCCAAATAGATTTTAGACCCATGGTTTCTTCGGCAAATTTGCTTAGAATTACACGTAGCATGCGTCTGTGCTAAACGCGCATAGTCGAAAAAATCTTCCATACAAATTGACCTGCCCTAGTATGTACATACATATATTAGACCGCATCACCAGGAAAAAAGTTAAATTTAGAGGGGAGTAAATTTTTTTCGGCACTCGGTAAAAGGGCTAAATTTTTTTTTTCAATAACATTTATATCCCCAAGAAAATAATAATAAATTTTCAATAAACAACTTGGTAGGAAAATTTCGTTTTTGCAAACGAATATGGGAGCTTCGAATTCCCACGAATAAGGAAATCATAGTTTGATATACATGAATTTTCATCAAAATTTTAAACATTTTGCTCAGATTTCAAAAAGTTCCATCCTTTGCCCGGCGCTAAATATAATCTTTTGTGCCCAACTATAATTTTTTAGTTCTAAGGCAACATAATATCGCTATTACAATACATACAACCAAATCGCCTTTATTCTTCTCCATACAAAATCGACCCAGTCTAATGTACATACTTACATACATACATACGTGCTTATTGCAGGTATGCAAAAAAGTACTCGTGTGTTTGCCAACTGTTGAATGATTTGCGTGTGGCTTGGGTGGCATTTAGTTTTGGATAATAAGTTTATGCAACGTAATACGTAGATACATACATACATACATATTTAAGTATACATTTACCTACTTGCTTGTGGTTAAGCCTGCCCAAATGCAGACATACATACATATGTAAGTATGTATGTATGTAAATACGTTAAAATAAGACTTGGCATAATTACAAATATTTCAGCGTCTAGAAGACGGATACAACATTTTCAAGTGTGCTGGATTTTAAGGAAAGAATTCTCCAACCAATCACGCCTACTGATAACGACAATCCCTTATCTACCTAAATCAGGAAATTAGGTAATTGTATTTAGTTCGTGCCAACTAAGCGTTTCGACTAGCTCAAATATAGTACATAGATACATTTGTGTGGATTTATTTTATTTGACGTCAAATCAACTGTATTAAATATAAATTCCAATGTCAAAAGTCAATTAGAAAACGAAACCACCTTTCGTGCTAAGATAGTTAAGCTTGTGTTACAACAACAACAATAACAACAAAACCAAATAGGCCATTTTTTTTATACGCTGCCTATAATTGTTAGATAGTGTGTTTAAGTTAAGTGTACCTCCTATCCATTGCTTATGTCATTGGCTCTACTCATCCTTATTTGAAGTGGTCAATTTGGAGTTAGTAACGCGGCGCCTGAGCACATACACATACATACTTATTTATAGCCATATATGCGGAAGCATATTTTGTTTGTTTTCAATATGCCGCGCGTTCCGGTATCGCACGGAATCGGTGTTTTGCGTTGATAGCTTTTAGGCGCGACCGTTGTGCATACACATACAGACACGCATACACAAAATGGTGCATACCCAGTAGACAAAACATAAAGTAATAAATAATACACAGCCCAGATATTTCGAAACGTTACGACACCTGTAAGTTACAAGCAGGGACCGAAAATAATAATTATAATTTTTTTTTATTCTAATAAAAAAATCAACTTGTTGTAAGTGTCGTAAAACAGTTTTAACTCTACTC
>NW_023468002.1:0-6215 GCF_013731165.1 Rhagoletis pomonella | reverse complement strand
TTTCCTATTTTATTAATTTCTCACAGCTCTTACTCCTCTGTTTTATAACGGGTGATTTTTTAAGAGCTTGATACCTTTTTTTTTAAAAAAAAACGCATAAAATTTGCAAAATCTCATCGGTTCTTTATTTGAAACGTTAGATTGGTCCATGACATTTACTTTTTGAAGATAATTTCATTTAAATGTTGACCGCGGCTGCGTCTTAGGTGGTCCATTCGGAAAGTCCAATTTTGGGCAACTTTTTCGAGCATTTCGGCCGGAATAGCCCGAATTTCTTCGGAAATGTTGTCTTCCAAAGCTGGAATAGTTGCTGGCTTATTTCTGTAGACTTTAGACTTGACGTAGCCCCACAAAAAATAGTCTAAAGGCGTCAAATCGCATGATTTTGCTTATTTACGAAGCCATTCAACCAGAAATGAGCCTCATCGCTGAACAAAATTTGTCGATAAAAAAGCGGATTTTCTGCCAACTTTTCACACATTCAACACATTTCGAACCGAACACTGATTTTGGTAATAAAATTCAATGATTTGCAAGCGTTGCTCGTTAGTAAGTAAGTCTATTCATGATGAAATGTCAAAGCATACTGAGCATCTTTCTCTTTGACACCATGTCTGAAATCCCACGTGATCTGTCAAATACTAATGCATGAAAATCCTAACCTCAAAAAAATCACCCGTTACATATTATTCTTGTCTTTTTTGTGTACATATATATGTAAGTATGTATGTCCGCGTCTGCATCCACTTCGTCAATTTGCGATACTTATGCATAATGACAAAACCCTTCTCTTACCGGCGCACCTTTTCTCACTCTTTCGTTTTTATGCTTATCCCTTCGCTTGCAAACCTCTGCATCTGTATTTCGCGCACGACGCTGATGTTTAGCCGCTGATTAGCCAAGTTTTCAAGTAAACAAACATAAACTCCGCCAGATGAGCCACTTTTTGTATAGCAACTGAAAGTAGAAAGGAAATGAAACAAAATAGAGTTGAAAGTTTGAAACTCTGTAAGCATAGAAAAAATTGTGGCTTTAATTAATTTTTAAATCTCTTTCGTGATATTAAGATGTCTGAAATGACACCTGCGCTAATAGGAAATTCAGTTAATTATGTTTTTGGTGTTTTTTTTTTTTTTTGTTTTATTCCTCCCGTGCATGACACTTCCTGCACGCGCATGCCTGCGGCGGCAAGGCTGACGCCATTGAACACTGATTTGGGTATTCACCCAAGTAAGCGTGTTTAAAGTTATTAAGTTTTACTGATGAGTTTGTTTTTGGATATGGAACTCATTAAAGACATAGCAGTTTTTTGACAGTGTAAATGCATAAATTTCTTATTAATAAATTTTACAGTGTGGTTTTACAGTTGTTAGTCTTGGTACAACATACCAAACGGCTGAAATTTTTTATATCTGAGAATAACCACACCCACATCCCATAACGGTAACTTACAAAAATACGAAATCTTCGATAAACCAGTAAATACCGAAGCTAATTTATTCAAAATTGATGTTTGCAATAATTTTTTAGCAAAAAATATAGTTATGATTAAATTTTCGAAACGGCATACCTATATATACATATGTACATATTTGTATTTCGGTAACCGTTCAATCAATTTGTACCGATTGTAGCAAACTGTTGAAAATTACTAAAATCAGCCTAAAATTACGCCCACTTGTTATATAACGATAAATTTCAGAAATGCTTGAAACTTCGATATTTCAAAATTTAAGGATGCTAATTTTCTCAAAATTAATATGGGCGTAATACCGCCCACATATAACTTTACGTTTATCATAGTAAGTCTAACTGAACATACTATCGAAATTGTTAGAAATAGGGATAAAACCACTCTGCTTACCATGTAATCATAGTTTTCAGTAAGGTGAAAAACTATATTTATTTCTTTCGCCGGGTATTTAATGTTCGACTCCGCTCAAACCTAGATTTTTTTCGCTTGTTTTTATTAATTGCGATGAATCCGTACGATTTACAAGCTGTTATATTTCCGGATCTGATATTTGAGTTGTGTCTCATTTGAAGAGGAACAAAACACAGAATATTCGGTAATGATTTGTGGCTACTGAATCCACGGGTCGAAAAGGGTCACCATCCAACTCCAGTCATGATTTGGTCGGGTGTCTATTAGAATGGGATCACTGGCTTGTAATTCTGCGAACAAGGGTTAAAAATATTGACGGTAGTTTACCACGAAACCTTTTGGAAGATATCGCAAAGCCGCTAAAGCCATTCTCTGTTCTGAAACCAGTCTTGGACTCCCAGTAGGATTCAGCACCAAACCGTAAGCCTAAAACGACCCAAACCTTGCTCCAAAACAATTTGGCAGCATTCATTTTCTCTGAAGAATGACCCTCTGGAAGTCCCGATTACAATTACAAATTACAAGTTATGGAAAGTTTTAGAGGACATGGTTTGCCACAAAAGATATCTCAACATTGATTCCTTAAGACAGTTTGATTCGTGTTGTGGCTAATTTTCCAATGAACGAGGTGCATGCGGCTATTAAGGATTGACAGGCCGACTTAAGGCGTACCTGAATGCCAAAGGTGGAAATTTTGAATATTTGAAAAAATTGGTCCAAACACCTTCATTATTTCTAGTTTTATGACATAAAATGCATGTAACAGTATTTACTACCCAACCTTGTAGACCCTTATATGATATGACATTTCAGGAGGAAATAGTGAAATCAAATGGAAAGTTGGGAATTGGAGTACATATTTTCAAAATATTCCAGCATTTTTTGAGTAAAAAATTTACCAAAAATTTGTCTTATTGCCCTCCCACTATGAGTATAATTTTTTCATAACGCGACTAATGGAAAAATTAGGAAAAGTAAAAATAAAAAATTAACCTTCAAGCAAATTTAAAACATAAAATGCAAAGCGCGACAGGGTGTTTGCATTATTAATCAGCGCTAATTAAAATTAAAAGCCGCAATTGCCTAAATCTTGAAAATTTGAAATGTGAAAAATTTTGTTTTGTTGTCCCCCGACAGCGTGCATTTTAAGCTCAAGCAAACACACTTGCACGTGCATTTATGAGTAGACGGCTCAAAGCAAAATCCTTAAGCAAAACAAATTACATTTCAACAGGCAAGTGAGGTAGGAAAAATGTAAATACCCACAAAGGACAAAAGTATAGGGAAATATGCAAATGAACAAAAATTTAAGTGAAAATTTGCCGAGACTCTGCTTGTAGTTGTAGTTGCTACAGCTTTCACCTGTTCGGTTGTTTCGGCGTTAAGTCCTTGTCCTTGCCCTCACCAGGCTCATGCTTCCTCCCTTATTAGTATTGGGCTCACAGCTCATTTGACTTTTTGCTTGTGTTCAGTGCGCAAATTATGAATTATGAAAATGTTTTTAAGCGCAAAAATCAAATCCCTTCATTTCTCTACCAGCAGGCTTGGTGTTGCGCGCGATTTTCAAGATTTGTCACTCGAGCAGTGCTGCTCCTAGTCTAGTTAAAGCTTCTTTCTTGAAATCGCTAAGCACATTTTGTGTTTCGCTTTTTGTTTTTGCTCCAATCAGCACCGGCGGTTTAAGTATCATGAAAATTATTGCATCATTAGCGTTGGAAAAGTACATGCATATTTTGGAATAGTATCTGGATATGAATTCATTTGTGTAGTAGACTTTTACTGTCGTTAAAAGTCAACTTTGTTTTTTAGCTTCGTGGCCTCTCAGATTCGTTAATGAGAAACATTAAAACGCCGGTCATTAAATTTTATGGCAGTCTGTGGTTTGTTTTCATAGACAAAATGAATAGCAAGGTAATTGTAATAAATTCCCTAAGGAAGGCAAATATTTGTTCGTGTACATACATATTTTATGCTTGCAGTTGATTTGCTAAAAAATTAAGAACGATTAAGCAAATTAAATTAATGTATCGTGTAACGTAAATAAAATAAATATTAATAAGGGCAAAAAACAAAAAACAAAGAGAAACACAATGGAGTGCGATAGATACATGCATAGATACTAAGGTGTTCAATTATTACATATTTTCCAAACGCGGTTTTCGAGTTATTACAAAAAAGCCAATTTGAAAAAACCGGTTCCTAACTTTTAAATTCAGAAAAACCGGTTAAACCGGATATTTGCAGAAATTAAAGCCGAAAATGGAATTAAAATTAGCTAAGGCTTTCATTTAAAAGAAAACCGAAATGAATAAGTTTAAATCCATTTGAATTAATTTTAATAGAGAAATTCGATCTAATACAGTTTTGCGACCAACTGATTTTTTCCTTGGATGTTGAACACTTTAACCTTGCGTTTCTATCAATTAATATCTAAAACATATATTTTAATAAATTTTTTGCTTTTTAGCTGAGCTTTGTTTGACTAAATAGCAGTAATGGTAGTATAAGTATTCTAGATGAAAAAATACGGCTTATTCGATAACAAAACACTGGTTAATTCGATATTCGAAAATCACGATTTCAAAAAAACTGACCACAATAACACATATCGTTACTTTGATATATGTAGAAAGGCCCTAACTCACATCGTCGCTAAAATGCAAAAAAGCCGTAACTTTTTAAGTTCAAGTGGGCGCTGAATGTAGGACGCTTGTCTAGTATCACTGCCAAGTATTTAATTGTGGGTTTCGTCGGGATGATGTGATCGCCAATTTCCAGCGCTATCTCCTCTTGCTTCTTACGACTGGAGATGAGTATTGCCTCTGTTTTTTGTTCGGATATCGTCATCTGAAATGCAAAAAGACGCAAGAAACATCATGATTGTAATGCAAAGTCATAACAAATTCAAAATTCTCTTTTTCAATTATATGATGCATTTAATCATTTTTTTATGAAAAATATAAAAATATTAGCCACGACTTTTTCCATTTCATTTACGATGTTCTTACGTTTTTTTGCATTTCAGGTGACGATAAACATGAAAAATCAGGAGCACGTGGAAGGCATTGACAATCAATTTTAACTCTTCAATCACTCAATTGACAGCTATATCAAGAGTAATAAAAACAACAATAGCCATGAAGTGCGCCAACGGTAAAATTCATTTATTTACTGGCAATTCGGTTTCAGCAAGCTGGGAGTTATTCGTACATTTGTATACCTATGTAAATAAGTTAGGTAACTTTAAATGTGCTTACAAATTACATAATTAATTTAGTAATTTATTTGCTGTTGCCTGGTAGGTTGCCTGACATGTAACGAGTACGTACACATGTACATATGTATAAATATTTGTACCTACTTACCATAATTATCGGTAATTTATATCTTTTGCAGATTAATGGAGAAGCTTGCATGTATAGTATGTCAGCAGAGTAAATCGATTAAGTGTAATTACAACAGCGTAAGTTTTGATAATTAACACGAGATAACAGTTAAGACTGGATATAAATGTTTTTTTTTGAAGTGAAACTTCTTTAGCGGCGATTGATTGGTTGGGAGTAAATTGGCAAATTCAACGGAAATTGCTCACGGAAATGGTGCAACAGAAATGTAAATATAAAGAAAAAGATGAGGATGAGTAAAGATGAAGATAGAGGAAGAAAGATTAAAATATAGGTAATTATATTGAAAGGATGTAGACGCAGACCCAGAGACTCAATCTGTGAACTATTTTGAGATTTTAAAAATTCTCGGAATTCTCGGGGCTTATCAACATAATAATCGATATTTTTATTGGTTTTGTTATCGATATTTTTATCGATTATGTTATCGAAATTTTTATCTATATTTCTATCGATATCTTCGGATATTATCGATACAACAATCGATATTTTTATCGAATTTGTTTCCGATTTTGTAATCGATATTTTTAACGATTTTTGTATCGATATTTTGTATCGATAATGTTATTGGTGTTGTTATCGATATTGTTACAGATCATGTTATCGATATCTTTATCGATTTTGTTATCGATTATCTATCGAGTTTGTTATCGATTTTTTATCGAACTTGTTATTGATTATTTGCCGAAATTGTTAGCGATTATTTATCGATTTCGTTATCGATATTTTTATCGATTTTGTTGTCGATATTTTCATCGATTTTCTAAGCCATTTTTGTTATCGATTATTTATCGATCTGGCAATCGATATTTTTATCGGTTTGCTAATCGATTTGTCAACCAATATTATTATCGATTTTGCTATCGAAATTTTTATCGAATTTGTCATCGATTTTTTATCGGTATTGTTATCGATATTTTTTTTTT
>NW_023468001.1:0-6216 GCF_013731165.1 Rhagoletis pomonella | reverse complement strand
TTTTGTCACGCGCATATTTGCAGACATAGCGTCAGCATTTTACATGACAACGGAATGTTTCCCATGAGCGCGTTAGCAGGTGTTAACTACTTCCCCTGTAAAATTGAGCTGCCCCCAGCTCCCCTTATAACTCTCTCTACTACAGCAGCGTTTTTGCGTCTCTGTTGCCATTTGTAAATGATGATTATTACAGCGGAGCCGACGGCGATGATTATAAGAATGGAAAATGAAATCGACCATTGTGTCGACTGTGCCCGAGTTATTTCTCGCAAGGCTGCGATGTGCTCCAGATTCTTTAAGTTTCCATGATAAAGATAGGGAAGGGATAATAGGGGAACGAGCTCCGTTATGTTCAGTATTTGGGCTGGTGCGGCTCTCGGTTAGGAGCGAACAGTTCTCTTCCAGTTCGTGTAGCTAATATTATTAATGTTGGCGTTTTCTTTGAATGATATAAGGAAGGTACCTTTAATTTTTATTTGTGGAAAACTGTCTTCGCGCACTTCAACTGCTTCACCGTTGACGATCACCAATCCATCGTCAATTTCCTCCAGAGGGGCAATGTGGTCAGCTGGTATGGACTTGCATTCAGCGGGTTGACGATTCAATAGGTTCAGTAGGCATGAGCTGGTTGTGTTTGCAACTCGACAAATTGCTTTCGATGCTGTTTCTTTACAGTTATTTAGTTGGTGATGTTGGTTACTACATTCTGCTACCATAGTGGCTTCTAACATTAGCGTCTTCTTACTGTGAATAACTGGCCTGACTATAAGTTTGTTGCATATTTGGCTTATGATAGGGTATTTGATTATAAAATAAATATTCTCGTTATTTTGCAAGATTTTCAGCTCTGAAGCCGTTAACAGATCACTAATAGAAATATTGGTAGAGTGCCCTTTGGTAATGAGTTTATCAGATTCCTTATTATTTAACAAAATCGGATTTATTATTTGTAGTTTACCTAAAGTAACTGAATAGATAATTGTCTCAAGCTCGTCTATAATGTTAATGTTAAGTTCGCGTTTCTTCGTTAAGTTAAGTAACTTGTTAATGGTGTCAGTCATTTGATTTATTTTTATCTGAGTTTGGGTATTAATGAAAATCTGCCGATTATTAGATTCTATTAACGCCTCTTCTCTGGTAGATACTTGCGTAAAATCATCAAAATCGGGGGTGCCTGCAATGTATTTTAAAGCAGTACCCCAGAAATTGATACTTCTGGCATGGCGATGGTGAATATTTAGTGAATCCAGTAATCGTAGAATTTGGTCTGCGTCCAGTTGTAGTAGTTTCCTGATGTGTGATTGCGGAAATGAGTCTAGTAAGCTTTGTGTGTCTTTGGCAATAGTTTCGTAGTATGTCAGGTTTTGATGATGAATGAGGTAATCGTACTGGGAAAAGGTTGCCACTTCTCCGTTTAAAATCTCGATGTAAGCCGCGCTCGTGTAATTCAATATTTTTCCTTCCGACCCAATGGCCGCCATAATCAGAATCGTTGTCAGAGGATGCTGGAAATAGGGAGAAAAAGGTCATCTAAGATTTGCTTTGTGAACTCGCTTGCCGTCAATTAGAACTGTTGTGCCTAAATCCTTAGCAACTGTTTTCTCTAAATATAATTTAGTAAACTTATTGCCTATCCTCTTATTGGTTTTAACAAAGACTTTGTCACCCGGATGGTAAGATTTCGTCAGGCAGTTTCCGTTACGGCTTTTGAGGTCATTATGTTGTTTGCTTATTAATCTCTCTCGTATTTCATCATGGAATACTTGTACGGTGTGATGAATGATATCGATTGGTCGTTGCTTCGTCACAGAATGAATTGTCCTATTGTACTTGTAAGTGGAGAGCAGAATAAGGTCATTAGTGTCATTCAAGCCCTGGGTCAGCTTAATGCAGCGGCCTATTTCCGTGAGCGTGCTATGAAATCTCTCCACCTGACCATTTGTTGTACTATGGTGCGGGGGAGTTGTCTAAATGGAAACATTGAAGTGGTCTTGCAATAAAGCCCTTATTGTGTTTGAGTTCAAAGATTTTTCGTTGTCGCAGATGAGGTATTTTGTGTCCTTGAAAAAATTCATGATTTGGATTATGGGTTCCTTCAAATCTATTATCGATCTTGACGGAATCGAGCGAACTATAGCAAACTTGGAGAACTTATCTATGCACGTTAGGTAGTATTTCTTGTCGCAAAGTCTCGCCGGGCCTACTTGGAATGGGGGTTTCGCCTATTCCTGGATTGGGTGGATGTCGCTAATACTTTGCCTCTTTACATATTTTACATGAAGAAATAATGCCTTTTAAGATTTTAGAAATATTGGGAAAGTAGTAGTCCCTAAGAACTTGATTAATGTTTTCTTTCAGTGAACGGTGGGCTCTGTTATGCTCAGACTGCAAAATCTCTACCTGTTCGTCCTTGTTAAAAATGCCGGTTACTTGATGATTCGTGTAAACGAATTTGACTGAAGGGAAGCTTAAAATTATCTCGTTTTGAATTTTTCCTAGTACAGGAAGTTCACATAGCAATGCGTTGACCCTGTTAGGATTTACGCAACTTTTTATTAAGTTGGGGAGTCTTTCAAGTTTATTGAAAATTACGTGATGCCTGATCTGAGATTTGAAAAGAATTTTTGTAGTTACGGATTCGTTGTCCCCATCTTCAAGAATTATTTGGTTCATGAAGCAATTAATGGGATTTTTGACTGTTTTAATCACCATTGTCGAGGATTCCTCACTATGAATAGTCTCATCAGATCGGCCTGTGCTTAGAGCATTGATATGTTGCCTCGACAGCGCGTCAGCGACTACATTCTCCTTTCCTGGTTTATAATGAAACCTAGGGGAGAATCCTTCTACAAATGATCTCCAACGTTTTAATTTCGAGTTCGGGTTCTTATCTGAAATTGAAAAGGTCAAGGGTTGGTGGTCAGTAAAAATGTTGAGGTCCCTTGCACCGTAAAGGTAGTTTCTGAGCTTTTGTAAAGCCCAAACAATGGCGAGTAATTCTCGATCATTAGTAGCGTAATTCTCCTCGGTTTTTGTCAGTGTACGGGAAATCATAGTAATGGGTCGGCCTCCTTGAGATAGAACTGCTCCTAGGGCATGAGAGGAGGCGTCCGTTGTTAAATCAAAAGGTTTTTGATAATCGGGGTAAAGGAGAAGCACATCCTCGGATGACAAAATGTCTTTTATTTTCTTAAAAGCACTGTAAGCTTCTTCATCGAATTCAATATTAGTTTTTTTTTAAAGTGTGGTGCTCACTGTCCCGTTTTCTCCTCGTAAGTATTTGGTTAGCGGTTTTGCTATTGATGCGTAATCCTTAATGAAACGCCGATAGTAACCTGATAACCCGAGGAAAGATCGCAACGCGCGAAGTGTCTGCAGAACCTCATAATTTACAATGTCCTGATCCTTGTCTTTTGACGTTTTAATGCCGCTTTGGGAAACTACGAATCCGAGAAATTCTACCTCGGTTTTAAAGAATTGGGTCTTCTCTAATGAAACCCTCATATTTGCTAAATATAATTTCTGAAAGACGCGGCTGACGTCGTGGAAGTGAGTTTCATAATCCTGGGAAAATACGATTATGTCATCAATGTAGACGTGACATGTTTTCCCTATTTCTTCCCTCAGTACATCATCGATGGCACGCTGGAAAACACTAGGGGCATTTTTCAGCCCAAACGGCAGTCTACAAAACTCGTACTTTCCGTTGTTTACGGAAAATGCTGTTTTCTCCCTGTCTTTTTCAGCTAATTTTATCTGGTGGAAACCAGATTTAAGGTCTATTGTTGAAAATTGAGGATTTACCCAAATTTCCTAATATAACGGAAGTGTCAGGGATAGGGTATCTATCATTGATAGTCTTTTCGTTGAGTTTTTTAAAGTCTATGACCATTCGCATTTTCTTTTCACCAGATTCGGATAATCCTTTTTTAGGGACTACCCATATAGGGCTATTGTATGGAGACCTGGAAGGTCTGATAGTGCCATTTCGTAAAAGGTTATCAATTTCTTTATTTACGAATTCGGACGCTGCTATTGGGTAGGGATATGATTTCGAACACACTGCTTCATTGTCTGTTGTTCTAATGGTTGCCACAATATTCGTATTGTAAGGAAGGGATTCCTCGGGGTTAGAGAAAACTGCAGCATACTTACTTTTCAGCTCGTCAATGTATGGTTTCAGTATAATATTGTTAACATCCTTACAGTGGAGATGTTGTAAATTTTCTGAACCAGTTTTGTGTGAAAGGACGCCTTTCTTAACGTCAAGGTTAGCACCGATTTTGCGTGAAAGGTCATAACCGATTATACCGTCGAATGTTTCAAGTGTGGATAGGAGGAAAAACTCAGAATTGGTGTTAAAAATATTAATAGTGCACTTCCGCGTAACGCGATTGGTGCCATGAATAGATTTCACTAAGAAGGGAGATGTTAACGCTTTTACACCCTGCCAATCACAATCTCTTACATAGTTTTTAGAGGCACCAGTGTCGATTAAAAATTTTACTGGTTTTCCTTTGAACTTCCTGCTAACGTATGGTAGCAGGGACGTTACTCTAAAAAATTTATTTCATCGCTTGGTACCTCCGGTACCACGTCATCACGATTGTAAACTCCCTCGTCTGACACCTTTTCGTCATAAGCATCAGAATCTGTGTAGGCTCCTTCAACGTCATCATTCGCGCACTGGTTTAGGGTATTGATTCGTTGTAACTTATTGTAATTAAATTGGTCGCTACCGTGTGGTCTCTTTGCATTCGTCGCAGTGGCACTGGTTGGGAGCGGATTCCCAAATGGAGTCCTGCCTGAAGGGTAGGTCGGGCGATTACGAGAGAAGGGCAATGCTTGTTGGGTAGGATGCCTGAGCTTAGAAAGGCTGGGATCATTCTCCATAGGAGTAACTTTTTGTTGAGCCTGATCACTTGTTAATCTGCTAAAATGAGGGCTATTGGGAGTAGGATAGGACCTGATATTTGTTGGTCTGTTCACACGATTATCTGAATTTTTACTATCAGCAAATTTTGAGGCGAATATGGATCGAGCCTGATTTGACTCCAATTCCTGTGCTAGAGCTAGCGCTGTTGGCATGTCTTTCGGTCTAGATGAAAACAAGATATCACATAATGGTCTGTTAAGACCGGATATGAAAACCCTGAGAGCGTCTTGACGATATTTAACCATCAATGAATCTATCACCTGTCGCTGGCTTCCATAAGTCATAAGAGTTTTGTTGGTTATGGCGGTCAATTTCTTTTCGACTTCGTCATAGAAGTCATTGATTGTCAGGCTTCCCTGACGGAGCGTGGACATTTCCTGCTCAATAACGTGAATAGGTTTTTTATCCGCGTAAGAAAAGTCAAGTCGGGCTATAATAGCCTTAAAATTCAGAACAGTGTTAAACGAAGAGAGCACAGAATCAGCACGCCCGGTAACTTTGTTACGAATAATTGCCACGGCCTGGTAGTGTTTGCAACTCCCAGGATAGCATTCGAAAATTTTGTAAGCGGCATGAGCCGCCTGACGCCACGATACGTATCTAGTCTGGTCACCAGAAAATTCTGGCAATGACTTGACTACATCTAATGAAACGTTGCATTCAATATTGGAATCAAATGCAATTTCTTGGTACTCTTCCACTTTCGTCGGTGTCTCTATCCTTGAAAGTCTCTCCGTCATTTCGTCGATCACTGTCTGAAAATCTTTTTTAGTCTGTTCAGTAGCCACTCTTACGGCGGCACTGACCACTGCACGAAGTTGCATTTCATCCATATTTAAGTTAACAATTTATTACTTATATTTCTCAATTTAATTAACAAATACAGCGAGCCTAAGTGCTTAGCTAGTTGGCTTCACAGACGATAAAGTTTTTAATAAAATTCTAAATTCTTTAATTTGCAATTACAATCACTTTCCTATTAAAATTCACTTGCTTAATTTGTTTGGAGGTCGGGCACTCTACTTACAAGCATTTTCTTATTTAATCTACGGTGTTCCCAGTTAATTGTCAGTTAGCTGCTGCTGGTCCCTTGGCCGAGAAAGTTTGGCTGCTCCAGATGTCCGATCCTCTCGTCTTCAATAAAGTTTGGAATTGTTGGTGGGTCCGAACCCACAACCACGTCACGCTTTGTCCTTTAACAAGGATATTTTAAAACCGCGCGTGGCCCACCGATGGGCGCCAGTTATACTTTTCGGGTTCCGAATAAATAATAACACTAC
>NW_023468000.1:0-6216 GCF_013731165.1 Rhagoletis pomonella | reverse complement strand
TCAAATCTGGCTTGCTTTCGTCCACGTATTCGCGAATCATCCTTGGAACATTTATTTATAAAAGCAGTTTTTTTCAACGTATGAACGTCATAATTTCCAGTCACCCACAGAAAAATTAATGATTTTCGCCACTTGTGTTTTCTGTTGCGAATTCGGCTTATTTGATTGCATGTCAAAATTAATAGGGCATTCGCACGAGGCGATTTTACAGGCAACTTTTAGTTGAAAGCAAAAATCGCCTCGTCCGAACGGCCTTTCAACTAATCGCTTTCAACAAAGTTGGTCGCCAGCCAACTTTGAGCTCGTTCAATTTTTTTCCTTGCAACCCTGTGTTTGTTTACATTCTGTATCAGTGTTGGAAAATAAAATTGTTCCTTCAGTACGAAATCTATACAAAAAATGTACTTTTCGGCTATAAATTGTACATACTTTTTAATTCGCTCATATATTTTCTTAGTATATTCCCTTCAAGACCAATGATTTTATGGTATTCATGAGAAAGTTTTATTGTTTATGTACATACGTTTACGTATTTTACACTTTTACAAATTGATTCCACGCGCACATGTACTGCATTTAACGCAAATTTGTATGTACACATTTTCAGGTATACATCTTAACAAAAAGCATATTTAAGTTGTTATTTATGGATAAAAGAGACATTTTCCTTTGGATTCAGTACTAAAATTTTACATTTTAATAGCACTTCAAGTGCTTATCAAAACTTTGCGACAAGATTTGACCATTTATCTTATTATTATTCAATTTTAATTATTTTTTTTTAAATACTGTTTATATTTTAAGAAAAGCCGTACAAATCCAAGGTTCAAACTTTGTGCAACATTAAAAAAAACTAACAACACTTTCGTAAAAATTTCGAACTTTTTAATTCGATTTCCTAGATTTATTTTGAGTGTGCGGTTTTTTAGTCCATTAAATTTTAATATAACTAAGTTTTTTAAGATTTCTTTGATGAAGGTGTTGCTAATTTTCTGACAGCTGACATCGTCGACAAAAAAAATTGCCAAGTTCAACGGTATGTCCCAGCTACTTTAAACTTGCACCTTATTATACTAAAATTGAATGGGCTAAAAACTAAAGAATATTAATAAAGCTCGAAATTTTTACGAAAGTATGTTGTCTTTTGGCTGTTTCGCAAAGATTTAATCTTGGGCTTATACAGTTTTTCTTAAAGAATACATTATATTTTATAAACAGATAATTAAAATTAAAGAATAATAAAATGAATAGTAAAATCTTGTCAATATGTGAGTGCCGTAAAGGTATTATATTTAAGAAAATCTCTTCTTAAAACTAACGAAGGCTTTGTTTCTATATGAAGCTGACTTCGACATTTTGTTTTAATAAAACTTAGTATCGAAAAGTTTCTTTAAAAATTTGCCTAGGCTATATTATACTGGTTCGTTCAAGCCATTTTTCAAAACAAAACAACAAAAGAGAATACAAAAATTTCTTGCTGTGAATTTTCAGAGCTATATATATTTAGTATTGATTACAAAATTGTACTAAAAAGTACTGCGTAGTAGGAAAGTATATTGTAAATGAAATTGTATCAACCAAGTACAATTGAATATGTATGCACACATTTTCAGGTATACATCTTCACAAAAAGCATATTTAAGTTATTATTAATGGATAAAAGAGACATTTTCTTTGGATTCAGTACTAAAATTTGACATTTTAATAGAATTTCAAGTGCTTATCAAAACTTTACGAGAATATTTGACCATTTATCTTAATATTAGTCAATTTTAATTATTTTTTGTAAAAATACGCTTTATATTTTAAGAAAAGCCGTACAAATCCAAGGTTCAAACTTTGTGCAACATTAAAAAAACCAACACACTTTCGTAAAAATGTCGATCTATTTAATTCAATTTCCTAGATTTATTTTGAGTGTGCGGTTTTTTAGCCCATTAAATTTTAATATAACTAAGTTTTTTAAGATTTCTTTGATGAAGGTGTTGCTAATTTCCTCCATATAAAAAAATCGTCGAACACACTTCGTATGGAAGAAAATGGCTGACATCGTCCACAAAACCAAATTGCCAAGTTCAACGGTAAGTGCCTGCTTCTTTAAACTTGCAATTTATTATACTAAAATTGAATGGGCTAAAAACTGAAGAATATTAATAAAGCTCGAAATTTTTAAGACAGTATGTTGGTTTTTGGATGTTTCGCAAAGATTTAATCTTGGGTTTATACAGTTTTTCTTAAAGAATTCATTATAGTTTATAAACCGATAATTAAAATTAAAGAATAATAAAATAAATAGTAAAACCTTGTCAATATGTGAGTGCCGTAAAGGTATTATATTTAAGAAAATCTCTTCTTATAACTAACGAAGACTTTGTTTCTATATGAAGCTGACTTTGACATTTTGTTTTAATAAAACTTAGTATCGAAAAGTTTCTTTAAAAATTTGGCTAGGCTATGTTATACTGGTTCGTTCAAGCCATTTTTCAAAACTTACAAAGGTAAATACGAACAGACGAACTGTGAATTTTCAGAGCTATATATTTTTAGTATTCATTACAAAATTTTACTAAAAAGTACTGCGTGTAGGAAAGTATATTGTAAATGAAATTGTATCAAACAAGTACAATTGTGCCAAAAGTGCCAACACTGTTCTGTATACATACTTTTTTTTTCTTTTTTACTTTTTTACTCTTATTTTATCTTTCAGCTTCGCTAAAAGCAGAGAACGTTTATAACTGAGAAGGCGCATTTTCTCTGTGAACTAATTTCTGCCAGAAATTTTGGGGTGCAGTCGGGCAAATATACCTCACGTCGACGAGTGCACCACTTGACCGACGGTGTCGGTAGAGAAGTGTCGGCTGCCACCATACCAAAAATTTTTCCGTCCCACCACACTTCGAGCAGTTCAAAGCAAAATGAAAAAATAAGAACAAAATGGAAAGAGGAACAAAAATCTAATAAGCACTGGGCAGAGGGGGTGCTTGCGGAGGCAGGCGCGTGCTTGTGTCGGATCAAAACAAACTCTAAAATAAAAATGGTAGTCGGAACGACAAGTGTACAAAAGAAGCGGGGAAACGGGGAAAGGAGCGGGCTTTTGTACATTTGCTTGTTTGCCGAAAATATGATATTTGCGTGAAATCGATTTGCTGGTTGCAAATTCATTTTTGCAAACATGTATGAATTTTTCTGTTTCAGCTATGTTGATGAGATTTTCTAAGTCAATTTTTTCGACTTTTTTCCGCAATTATCTAAAGTCATGTAAAGTGGAACTTTTTCAATAAAACTATTTCATTACAATTTAATGAAACATATGTATGTATGTATGTATATATTTACTTATGCACATACACATATATAATTATTTCTGCAATCAAATTTTCTATTCATGCAAAAAGCCAAACGCATAAATATGTACGTATGTACACATTCATTTGTAAATATGTAGATATGTAATGTATGTATGTAACATATATATGTACATACAAATGTGCGATTGGTCGGCTTTCGTCTTCCCCTCGCCGCTCCCATCCACACACAAATTATTCAATTTCCGGGAATCGACATGTGGCGCGGCATGGACAAAAATTTTACAATTTCGGACCGAAAAATATGAAAACGAGCCAAGTTGCCACGTTACATCTGTGAACTTCCGATAAAACCACATATGTTTGTGATTTTACAAGTTTTGATTTTATTAAAAAAAAATTAATGTATTTTGCTGCAGAAAACATACACTTTTATTTAATGATTATTAAAATGACACTTTAAAATACTAGTTAATGATTGAAATATTGGTATGGAACAGAGAAATAGAGTGTTTTGTCAAAAACTACCAAAAATTACCAAAAATTGCCAAGATTCGAGATAACTTATTTTACTGGATATAGAGAAATAATTGCCAATTTTCACTTGGCTGGCCGAGATTTCTTCATTTTAAGATTTTAGAATTTTTGTGTCGGATTGACAAAGTTGCGCTTGTTGGTGAAGAATTTGCGGGGAGATGTGCTGCGGTTGTTTTTATGAATGAATTTACTTGGCCTTGAGAAATATGCAAATGCGTTTATGAATGAAATAGTTATTGTTGTATTTGAGTATACGTGTAATTATGTGCATATATATGTATGTATGCTGCCGTGATTTGTACATATGTACATTTATATGCATGTTCGTAGTTTTTTTGGCAGTAATATGCACATTAGAGGTATACGCCGCCGAGCCACGCCGCCGCCGCCGCCGTTTTTTGTCATTCCTCACGCGCCGCCGCCGAGTTACGAAAATATCGGCGCGGCGGCGGCGGCGGCGGCGTTCGGCGCCTAAGGAATTTTGTACAAAATTTTCATGATGTATGTACATTGAATACATCGTTTGAAGGAACTAAATATTACTTGTATAAAAACACAATTTTACGAAATGAAAATTACATTTTTAAATTAGTTTTTTTTTGCATAATTTGGGCCACTGGACAAGAGTTTGATCTCCTTTATTTTTTCCAAAAATAGCATAACTTAGAAAAAACATAGGTAACATATTTTTTGACGACAGCGTTTATTACAGTTAAGTTAGGGTCGAATACTGGTAATCTAACGATTTTTTTCCGCAGTAGACAATTCTTTTCTATACTACAAAAATACTACTTTTTTATACACCTACTACAACAACAAGAAACTTATAACACATCAAAAACTTTAGCTCCAATATCTCAGAAAGCAGTTTTAATAGAAGCGGCCTCTTTGCATCTAACTCCTCAATTATTGAAGATAAATCAAAGACAAGTTGATTTTTCTATGTATTTTTTTAATATTTTAAACAAACACTTTTTTGCTAATATTTACATTCGTAAGTTATTTTATTCTGGGGTCCCACATACGTATACAAGTACTAGGTGGCTGTGTGAAAATTACGTTAGCATTCCATAGTGGTGGTCAAACCCCAGGAAGGTTTTGCTCCCTCGCATCGCTATGTTTTCTACACAGGGTTAAAGTTCCCTCTTTATGGTAAACATTAGTATTATTTTTCATTACATTCGGTTCTCCTTAGAAAAATTTGGCGCTTCATATTTTAGTGAAAGTTTTAACCATCTATAAGCCATTTTTTCAACAGTGGGTCAAAAAGTCCCATTCTGGTTCGAGTTGATAAGACTATTGCAAAAATTTATTGAGAGCGACATAAATTACCCCAATAACTAAACTTTAAACAATTTTTTTTTCTTTAAATTTAAATAGTACATACGGATCTGTAGAGAATATAGAGATCCGTGTGTGTATGTATGTATATACCTCAGACCTTCTTCTGTTCGCCCATCAATCAGCGCCAGACACTCAACATTTTAATTCAAGTAGGAAGTAACAATATTTAAATTTAAAACTAATTCAATAATGAAATAAATAGAATTATAATAATAGAATAATTGGCATGGCGAATGCCTAACGCTGACGAGTTGAAATGATAAGATTTGTAGCCTCATGGCTCTTTGAAATCTACCTTATGAGAAGTAGCGCCGGCGTTTCCAGACGCGCCGGCGTCGCCGCCGCCGCCGAATATTTTTGACGTTGACCACGCCGCCGCCGCAAAGCCTGTCGGCGTAAACCTCTAATGCACATACATATATATGCATGCAAAAACGTTATCAATTAATAGAGCATGTACATACGTATGCGTAGAAAATGCATTTTCATTTGACTCCAAAACTATTGGGGCATATTAGTAGACGAAATAAAGTCGACTCTTAAGTTAAAGTTTGTAAAAATATGGTTCATGCTTTAATCGAAACCACATAAGTCAAACTTTATACAAAGTTTAGAAAAATTCAACAAATTTTCGTCTAAATTTTGTGATTTTTAATCTCAGTTTTTAGAATGATAGATCGGTAGAAAAGCAAGTGCAAGTTTTAAGCGGCTAAAAAATCGCGTAGATTTTTAATGATTTTTTGTTGCGGACGGCTTGTACTTTTTACCGTATACATAAAAGCGAATTTCTTGTAGAATAAAATGCGCAAGACCGTTTGCAAACAAAATAATAAAACAAAAATTAAATACTATATTTTATAAATTACATCTGTTATATGCATAAAACCGCAAAATACGTCGGAAAAAAATTCATTAAAAATTAAAGCGATCTTTTATCCGCTTAAAACTTTCACTTGTTTCACTAAAATTACATACATACCCAATCTATCTGCGTACCCAAAACTTTATAAAAATTTATGGCCTTATTCAT
>NW_023467999.1:0-6216 GCF_013731165.1 Rhagoletis pomonella | reverse complement strand
TATCATATGATTGACGAATGCAGTGGTTCCCTATCGGTGACCCAACAAACACCTTTGTATATTTTACAACGCTTTTATCAACTTGCAATGTTGTATGTCCAGACCACCATTTTATACTATAAATATAGCAAAGGTATTTATGGCAAACCTAGTCTAGATATCAACCTCGTCGTAGGTATCATATCAAAGACATACAATTAGAAAAACTCTAGAAATAGATGTCGCCTGGCCACAAGAAGTTAAAAATATGCACTACATACGCTACAGCGGAAATGGACGACACGCCATTTCTTTAAATGAAATTAATTGCTACTATATGTATGTATGTACATATGTAGGCATATACTAAATGTGTGCAAACAACATTTTGCTTGCATAGTCTTCAGTTCACTTTTCACTGCAATTTTAATTATTTTAGTATCTATTGCAAAATTTTATACAGACAAGACTAAAAAGTATAAAATAAATTAAAAAAAAAAACTTTTTAATGCTCCACGCTTTTATAAATGGACTAAAATTAGAAAATAATATTTCTCAGCCCCATAGAACTTGTTTTGATAACTTTTGATTTTGAAATTTTAGCAAAAGAGATTGTAATGAAAAGCATGGGGCGCATATAATAGGCCTGATTTGAAATTGAAGAGTAATATATGTATGTATGTCGGTATATTAATAACGACCGCGTAAAATCGATCTCAAATTTGTACTTTCGCTGTAGAATGTGATGTAGTTTGACTATTGTCAATGAAATCGAATGCTTTGTACTGCAAGCGCTCCACTTTTTTCGTTTTTAATGTCATTAATTGTTTATAATGACTTTTGCTAAAAATTCAAAATCAAAAGTTATCAAAACAAATTCTGTGGGACTGAGAAATATTATTTTCTAATTTTAGTCCATTTATAAAAGCGTTGTATATTAAAAAGTTTTTTTTTTTTTTTAAATTTCTTTTAATGCTTATTTCATTTACACACGGCGATTTGTGTGTATGCAATTGTTGTTGTCAGCTGTGAACTACGGTTCAATTTACACAGACGAACGAGAGCACAAAGCTTGTTGCCCGAGCACGAGCAACTCGGTGCCCCTCTCCTTTCTTTGTCTCGCTCTCTCCCACAAACGTCGAGTTGCGCCAACAAAAATCGTCGTGTGTAAATGAGCACTTACTGGGCTATATCCTGGCTGCGTTTCTTTATACATTCCGGATAATCCCATTTCACAGCCGGAATAAACAGAATGCTTTTGAAATATACGTTAACATATCATCAGGAACGTTCTAAAGAATAAGTAAACAAAAAAGTTTATTCCAAACGTTCAGAATGAATAAAGAAATTCAGCCCCTGTCTTCTTCTGTCTCTCATTCTTTTGCATATTTTGGAGTTTGACAGCTCAACTCCGCCATTTAATTTGCATATGAAACCAAAGTCAGACGCGTGATTTTGAAGGGGTTTTTATTTAATGAATTGTGATTAAAGTGTAAAGTGAAGGTGAATACAAAAATATATTGGTGAAATGGCTGCTTTAAGGAGATAGGAGTGATAAATGTACGCTAATTTCCGAATTTTACAAAAAGGGCATAATTTAAACCCAATTTGTAAATAAATTAGTGACCAAAAATTACAAAAGTGGGTGTTAAAATAATGTGTAGACCCTTTACTACAAGTGTGTGGAACTTGTTTTGGATCGGGCCACCCCTTTGGACGGAATAGCCCGAAATAGTTGGGGCTTCGGGGGTGGGCTTCAGTAGTCAGCCGCACCTTGTGTTTTAAGAAAACCAGGTGGAATTAACAAATGAAACTTGGTCAGGATGTTAAGGGAGGTATCCTCTAAAACATGTTTAACTAAAAAATATAAACAATATCATTGTTTATAAGTTATTTGTTGTTAAAATTTCTTAAGTCGTTCCACTTGGTTTCCTTAACAAAAAGTGCATTTGTCACATACTTTCATATATATAAATGCACATAACACTGTACTTAATACTTTACACTCTTATCTTGTATATAAATCACTTTAATTCAACTTTTGTCGACTTGCAAATTACATTGAATTGCACCCATATTTACAATAACACATGGTTGCAAACTGACACATAACATGTGTTGCCATATTGTACAAAATAATACATACAAAGAAGGCAATGTTTAAAAAGGAATACAAGGGAAATCAATACAAAAGAAAATGCAAATTTACCGCTACTTTTATTCTGGGCGTGTATTATAATCAATGAGGGTTTCCGGTCACGAACCCCTGTGCAAAAATATTGCCCATGACGTAGGCGGTGTTGGTCCCGCCCGATTTGTTTGCTTTAAGTTCGGTCGAAGGCCGCTTACGCAGAAAGGTGTTCTCTGCAAAAGGTGTTCAGCTCCTTTTCTTCGCAAAACAGAAAGGAGAATTCTACTGCGTGAGGGTTATAATCCCTAAGTGCGGCCGAAGGCCGCCTTCGCAGAAAGGTGTTCTCTGCAAACGGTGTTCTGCTCCTTTTCTTCGCAAAACAGAAAGGAGAATTCTACTAAGTGAAAATTCCGAATTAAAAATCCGCTTTTATTATTCAAAATTCCAGTCTGGTAGCACCAAGTTGTATGTTATTTTGCTATCTTATTCATCGTTTATATGAAAACTTTAACAATAAATTATATAAGAACTATAGGGTTGCTAGAAAAAAGGGGGGTATTTTTGAAATCACTGGGTCCTATTCTACCCCCCCTCATCCCCCCTTTTTATAGAATTTGCCGTCCGTCTACTAAAATTTTCCCGATTTCGGAAATGTATCGATGCTTCGTATATAACGATGTTTTGCTTCGATGCATCGAAAATTTTCCACTCGATGTGTAAATAGATGATGTATCGATGCATTTTCTAGTACATTAATGCTGTAAACACATAAAGGGCTTGTGGTGTGCGGCGTGTAGCCTGTCTAAATAAAAGGCGTGTAAACAGTATGAACTGAACACAAACCACAACACAAGCCCATGCTGTCGTTTGATTGCACGCCAAGTTGTAGCCGAGCAATTTCCATTTTCTAATATGACAGGTATGCTTACATTTCGCCTCAGTGTTGGGAAATGAAATTGTTTCTTCAGTACGAAGTCTATACAAAAACTGTACTTTTTCAGGTACACTTCCTAAGCAAAAGCATTTTTAAGCCATTAAAGAGGCATCTTCTTTGTATTGGAAAGAAGGAATGAGTGGTCAAATAAAAAGGACACACAGATATTTGTATGAAAAATGAGCAGGAAAGAATGCTACTCGTACGCCGTGTGCACCTGAGTAACACTCTTTTTTGCTTATATTTCCTACAAAAAATCCTTTTTTTCATTTCTCCACTCATTCCTTTCTTATTTATCCATCGACTCTCTTCATTGGTAGCTTCATTTTTTTTTGTAAAGGAAGAGGCTTTCATATAAAATAAAAAAAAAATACAGATAAATAGTTTTTTTTTTATTATTCTCCTGTTAAAATTTTAATGATTTTAATTTTTTTTTATCAAAAAAACAAAAAATCCGGAATTATTAATTAGTTTCTCAGAGACTATCAGCCTGTCGAAGAGTGAGGTATATAAGGTTTATGGAGAATTTAATTAGCTTTATTGCATATTACGATTGTTCAATTGTTTCGAAAGATTACGTGATTAAGTGGAACCACTCTTTTTTTAGCTGAGTAACGGTAAATTGCAAATATCTCAGAGATTTATCCATGGAGAAAAAAATTAACTTGATTTTCGGAATCACTGAGCAATTCCACATAGGAATTGGATGGTGGCATCGGGTGAACAAAAAAAAATTGATCCAGTGTTGTCAAAGATATTGCTTCTACTGAAGCTATTTTCCACATTTTGTTTTAAGATTTAGTATGGAAAATTGAATGGGAAGCTGATAGCACACCTTGTAGTACGTTATAACCAGGGAACGGATTTTTTGGACCTATAAACCTATAAAAAAGACAAAACCAAAGAACGAAGTAGGCAGAAAAAGGCACTAGAAATAGCAAAAAAGGCACTAAAAATACAAAAATTTAAAATTAACCTATATAGAATTGTTCGCTGATTCCGAAAATGGAGTTAATTTTTTATTCTATGGATAAGTTTTCGAGATATTTTCAGGTGTACATGGCGTATGAGTAACATTCTTTCCTGCTAATTTTTCATACAAAAAATCTTTGCGCGTTTTCATATGACCACTTATTACTTCTTTATTAATCCATCGACTTTCTTCATTATCAACTTGATTTTTTTGTAATAGATCAAGCTATAACACAGCCTTGAATGTGCGCTCGACGTGAGTTGATACAATGGCTTTTTCCTCGCTATATTCACTTTTTTAAAGGTACAATAGCTTAAAAAACAAATATCTTAAAAAAGGCAACATCAAATGTGTATATATGGAATCAGAGAAAGCTAAATCTTGGACAGTCTTAATCTAATATACTCTATCTCTTCAGCAGAAAAAAGGCAATTTCCATAAAATCCGTTCCCTGGTTATAACAGGTCGTTTAGGACATTTTTAACACTTTTTCAAAACTTACAAATGCAAATGCGAAAAGGTCAAAACAATAATGGACCATTTCCTATTTCAGGCAAAGTATAGCGAATTTTTTAATGAAATTCGCAGGGGGTGTTGGGGAAGTGCTTATTGATCGATATCTTTAACAACTTGTGTAAAAATGCTAAAAGTTTTAGAGTTATAAGTTATTAAAATTTCCCCATTACACTCAACAATTTTTATTGAGCTCAAGGCCGTTTTTTAACTTATTATATATCAGACTTTCTTCTTTCAGTAGGATTCGAGCCGACGATCCCACTAACTCAGCCAGTTGCCTACGCAATGTGCTAAGTTCGCCTTGTTAATTCTTCTTGCTTATTTCCACTATTTTCACTTGTTAAGCCAACTACAATCAAGCGCAGCTATTCTGTTGCAATTCATTTGATTATGTGGCTGTTGGTTTTTGTTAATATTTCTATTATTAGAATGTTTATTTTTTAGGTGCGCTCGTCCTTAAGTTATTTTGTTTTTGTTATTTTATGGCCTTATAACAATTATATTCAACAATTTTTATTGAGCTCGAGGCCGTTTTTTAACTTATTGTGGAAAAGCAACAATAATTTGAAAAAATGGTAGAAGTGATAGCTATTTCGGGAATCACCACATTTCCTCACCAGACTTCTTTGAGTAGGATTCGAACCGATGACCCCAATGACTCAGCTAGTTGCCTACGCACTGTTCTAAGGTCACCTTGTTAATTCGTGGTGCTTATTTCCACTATCTTCACTTGTTAAGCCTAAACGGCCTCGAGCTCAATAAAAATTGTTGAATATAATTGTTATAAGGCCATAAAATAAAAAAAACAAAATTTCCCCATTACTTCACATATTTTTTATATAAACACTGCACTAATCACTTTTCATTAATATATCATCTTTTCTTCATAAACAAATGAATGCACATTGTCCTTTTACTAAATATTTTACAATAAAAAAAAATACAATTGTTCAAAAAATGCCAACACCGTTTCACCATTTCATATGAAGGATTAGTTAATGGGGCTGAGATTTGCAATAATGGACCGTTTCCTATTTCAGGCAAAGTATAGCGAATTTGTTAGTGAAATTCGCAGGGGGTGTTGGGGAAGTGATTATTAACCGATATCTTTAACATTTTGTGTAAAAATGCAACAATGTCCAACAGTTTTAAAGTTATATGTTGTTAAAATTTCCCCATTACTTCACATATTTTTTATATAAACACTCCACTAATCACTTTTCATTAATATATCATCTTTTCTTCATCTATCTATATCTAAACAGATTTTAATAATTTTTGTTTTAAAACGAAGCATTTGTAAAAGAAAACAGAGTGGCATACTTATTTTTTTATTCTTGGTAGATAAACACCCTTTTTTGGGTGTAAAGTTACAAAAAAATACAAATACGTTCAAGCATTAGCCTATTTGGTCGCCAAATACAGCGCATAGCTACGCGAAAATTCTGTACATCAGTGCCGATCAAACACGAGCTCACAAAGACGAGTTCACATAGAAGAGATGTGTATGAGCGACGTGACTGCGCTGTACCACATACATACACACATAAACGTAGTTGAACTAAGTCCCCTTTCAGACACGTCAAGTCTTGCTTTCAAGTCTGCTCGTTCGTTGGTGAAGGAGGTGGGAAGAGAGGGGAAGAGTACAGATACCTCCGTACCGTCAATTCGTTTCAAGTTTTC
>NW_023467998.1:0-6217 GCF_013731165.1 Rhagoletis pomonella | reverse complement strand
CCAAGACTGTGTAATATGTATTTTCATAATATTCAACTGAATATCGTGAAATATCATTACAAGAATATATAATAGGTTTGTCCTACAAGCTACTTGTAGAAAAAAACGCGGGCAAAGTTCAAACTGTGAGCGTATATCAAAGAAACTCGAAAACTTACTTGCGGAGCGCGTATATGTAACTCGAAGTGATTTCGAGAAGCTTGGCGAACAAACCTAATGAATGTATGCTTTTGAAAATTTTAATTCATGGAAAAAGTGTGTAAAATTTCACTTGAGTTTGAAATTTTGCTGTGTGCTAAGTTCGAAGTATTATGTTATTTAAGTAGGCCTATCAGTTTTTCGAATTCACTGAATTTTCAAAATTTTGAAATTATTTACTTAATGTTCAATTTTTACTTTTTTTGTTATATTTTCGAAATAGAACTATTTTACACAGTTGAAAGTCACGGCAAGTTTGAATATTTTCACAGGTTCAGAAAACAACGAAAATTGTAAAATTTTGAATTTTATGTATTATTAAATTTCTTGAGATTTCTTATTTTTAGGATAATTTCCAAAATTTCAAAACTTTTGTTTTCGTTTGATCAATCTTGTGTATTCGACACTTTTACTTAGAAACAATTTGTTAGAATTCCTACAATTCTCAAAATTTTTGAAAAATAAAACATTTCTAGAAATCTAGGATTCATCATTATATTGAATTATTGGGATTTACAAAAATTTCTAAAATTCACAAGTTTTGAAAGTTTTGAAAATTTTGGAATTCCACTCAAGTTATTAAAAAGGGGACTCTTCAAGAAATTAAAAACTATCAAAACTCTAAAAATTTAAAATTGCGGTGATTTTTAAATTTATATACACGATATATGTTGAAAAAACAGCTGAGTTTGTTTACTGGATATACTGAGATTTGAAACGAGTATCTATATACATATATTTTTGTTCTGAGCTTGGCATGTTCGAAGTAACACATACGCTAATATATAAGTTAACACAGGTAACCACTCATCCGGCAAAAACATCGATTCGACCGAATTTGCTTTGCACGTAACAACAAGCAAAAGTTCAATACTACTTTAATAACGCATCCGGCCAAAACGCCGCTCCCACCGAATCGCTGACGGCGCATCTGTAGCTTTGCACATAACAACAAGCAAAAGTTCAATACTGTTTACTAACTCATACGGCCATTCTGCCGACGAGACACGTATAGTCTTGCGCGTGGCAACAACAAAACAAATACAAGACAATAAGAGGAACTGGCCCAACAATTGCAAGTGAAGAAGTCACGCGGCTAATAACGTGCGTTAGGGCAAGAGTGTAGGTATTTAGACGCTAGCGTCGCTTTAATGTATTTAGTTATTTCAACTCATCCGCTGAGACCGGCTGCCCTTGGTAATCCAAGGGAAATAAAGAATATTAATCCAACGAAGTGGTTAATCCTTACTGGCGCCCAACGTGGGGCCAAGCTAGGAAAATCCTTGTAAAGGACACGCGAGTTTTGGCCGCGGGTTCGGACCCACCTCCTAAAAATTTCAAAAAATTTAATAAAAACTTTGAGACTAAGTACCACCATAGAAGTGCTACAATAAATAAATTGTCACCATAGAAGTGCTACAATAAATCAAAAAATTTTTCAAAAAAAACTTTGAGACTAAGTGTCACCATAGAAGTGCTACAATAAATCAAAAAATTTAAAAAAAAAACTTTGAGACTAAGTACCACCATAGAAGTGCTACAATAAATCAAAAAATTTTTTTATAAAAACTCTGAGACTAAGTACCACTATAGAAGTGCTAAAATAAACCAGGAAAATTAAATAAAAGACTAAGTGCCACCATAGAAGTATCGCAATACAAATAAAACCATCATCAGGTGAAAATACAAAGGCACCAAAGTAAGAAAAAACTACAAATAAAACCACCAGGCAAAAGAAATTTTTAAGTAAAAAACTTCAAAATAAACCCACCAAAAATATATAAGGCTTTGCACGCCACGCCGAGGCGGTGCCCACGAGGGACGATAAATCGCACCCAAATTCAACAATCATCCACCGAAGAAGAATACTAAGCAATTAGCATAAGAATGGGAATATTTATGTAAGTAGAGAACTCAGCAGCCATTTTTAGAATTTATATGAAGTTATAAAGTGTAATTTATAAAAAGTTAAACGTTCAGACTCCAAATAAAACTTAAAATTTAAAATTCAATCAATTAATAAACAAGGGTAATACTTGAATTTGAGAAGTAAAAATTAATAAAGATAGTACTTGAATTTGAGATTTCCCTAAACGATGGACTCCCAAACTGTCCAGGCCCTTCTTAATACTGCAATCCGTACTGCAACGGAGCATTCCAGACAGGAATTCCAGGCCCGCATAAATGAGTTGACAAGCAGGCTAGCTAGGATTGAAACCCCAACTCAGGTCGTTCAATATGAACCAGTCACAATCGAACCAAACATAGCATGTGACGAATCCTTAGATCTGGTAAAAACCATGCCAGAATTCAAAGGCGACCCTACACGCTATGTATCCTGGAGACAAGCTGCGCATACTGCCTATAAGGTTTTTGAGAGATTTCAAGGTAGCTCTAAGCACTACCAAGCCGTAGGCATTATCAGGAATAAGGTGGTAGGGGCAGCAGACGGTGCTTTATCATCCTTCGACACCGTTTTAAATTTCCAAGCAATTATTTCACGGCTAGATTTCGCCTACGCCGATAAGAGGCCCATACATTTGATAGAACAGGAACTCTCCAGCTTGAGACAGGGTAAACTATCAGTAGTAGGATTCTACGATGAGGTTGAAAGGAAGCTCACCCTCATAATTAATAAAACCATTATGACCCATGGTGGAAATGACACCCTAATAGAATCACTCAACAATAAGTATCGCGAAGATGCTCTTCGTGTTTTTATCTCTGGACTCAATCGTCCTTTATGTGACATATTGTTTTCTTCCAGGCCTAGTGACCTCCCTTCTGCATTAGCGTTAGCACAAGAACTTGAGGCAAACCAAACAAGATCCATGTTCGCCCATTCCTTTAATAGGCAAGCACTTCAAAGCCCCAGTCACTACCCATATTCACCACAGTACCGCAGAGTACAACCTGACCAACAGCGACAGACCCAGACACAAACGCCTGTACCAATGGACATAGACCCATCACTCTCCAGGTTCAGACAAACCAGACCCCAACCAATAAATGGTAATGACGAGAGGAACCGCCTAGGAACCTATCCAGGAACATCTCGTCCATATGCTGGCACACCAAGTGGCCTGCCCATCCGAAACACCACCAACCAGACTATTGGACAGGTAGCACCACGACCAGAAAAAAGATCACACGGGAGTGATCAACAGCCAATACAAAAGGTACAACGAATAAACAACCTTGTCCAAGAACACGACGAACTCGAGGAAGAATATGGTAATGATGCTCTATATGACAATTACTACCATAATGAAAGGTGGAACCCAGTCGAGTGTCAAGATGAACCCAAGGACGACGTGAATTTTTTAGGACGAAATCCCTCTTGCCCTATGTCGAGCGGACAATCGGGGGAAGAGGCATAAAATTCCTTATCGACACCGGTGCCACAAAGAGCTACGTAAAACCGCTTAAAGACTTAAGGGGAATCAAACCCGTAAGTCACGCCTTTACGGTGAAATCAATCCATGGCACCACTAGGATTGACAAATACTGTACCATAAACATTTTTAATAGAAACACCAGCTTCTTCATCCTACCCAGTCTTAACACCTTTGACGGTATTATAGGTTTCGACCTACTCAAAGAAGTGAACGGTAAAATAGATTTGATGAGTGGACTTTTAAGTTACAACGGTGGACAGGAAAAGCTTTTATATCACGATTGTCCTGACGTTAATAAACTAACAGAAACGGATGTTGAAACGCCAAATAACGATTTAAGTATTCCTGCATTGTTGAAGCGGCACGCTAGCGTCTTCGCGGACCCTAATGAAGCACTACCATATAACACCGACATTGTAGGAACAATAAGGACCACCTACGATCTTCCCGTTTACTCTAGGAGCTACCCATATCCCATGGCATCAGCCGAATTCGTCAATAAAGAAATAACGAATTTGTTACAAGACGGTATAATAAGACCATCCCGTTCTCCTTACATTAATCCAATTTGGGTAGTAAGTAAGAAGGGCGTCGATGAAGATGGTAATAGAAAGTCACGACTCGTAATTGACTTTAGGAAACTAAACTTAAAAACAGTGAGTGACAAGTATCCGATACCCGACACGTCTGTAATTTTGGCAAACATGGGAAACGCTAACTTTTTCTCCACGATAGACCTTAAGTCTGGTTTTCACCAGATTAAACTAGCTGAGAAAGATCGAGAAAAAACTGCATTTTCGGTCAATAACGGGAAGTACGAATTCTGTAGACTTCCCTTTGGCCTAAAAAATGCGCCCAGTATTTTCCAGAGGGCCATTGACGATGTACTTAGGGCAGAAATCGGAAAAATATGCCACGTCTATGTAGATGATGCCATAATTTTTTCAGAAAGCGCTGAGCAACACCTAAAGGACATCGACCAAGTATTAAACAAACTCTACTCTGCTAATATGCGAGTGTCCGCCGACAAGTCTAAATTCTTTCAGGAAAGTGTCGAGTTTCTAGGCTTTACAGTATCCAAAAGGCGTATAAGGACATGCCCCGATAAAGTCAAGGACATTTTGGACTTTGCTACTCCCAAATCACTAAGAGCTTTACGCTCGTTTTTGGGATTAGCTGGCTATTACAGGCGGTTTGTAAAAGACTACGCTTCGATTACCAAACCCCTAACAAAATACCTACGTGGGGATAATGGGAACATTGGCACTAACCAATCTCGGAAAATAGAAATAAACTTAGGCGAAGAAGCACTCAACGCGTTTAATAAAGTGAAAAACATTCTTGCATCAGAGGATGTACTACTCCTTTATCCCGACTACAAACAACCATTTGACTTAACAACGGACGCTTCTTCATACGCCACAGGCGCCGTATTATCCCAAAACGGCAGACCTATCACAATGATCTCAAGAACCCTTTCTCCAGCAGAAGAGATCTATGCAACCAATGAAAGGGAACTCTTGGCAATAGTATGGGCACTACAAAAACTTCGCAATTATTTGTACGGCGTAAAACACCTGAACATCTTTACGGACCATCAGCCGCTCACCTTCGCTTTATCTGACAAAAACCCAAATGCAAAGATGAAAAGGTGTCGCGCTTTTGTGGAGGAATATTCACCAACGTTCCATTACAAACCGGGCAAGGAAAATTTTGTTGCTGATGCGCTCTCACGGCAACATATAAACACACTAGGCAACGAGCTAGACTCGGAAAGCATGGTCGCTAACAGTGAGTTGTCACTGACTCAAACGATACCCACGGTAAAAAACCCGATTAACTGCTTCCAAACCCAAATTATTCTGGAAGAGGGAAAGACATTACCAGTTAGCACGACTATTATTTTTAGGATACGAGTTAGGCATAAAATAGGTTTTAATAACTTAGGTGACTTAATGAGATCTTTAAAACAGTGTGTTAATCCGAATGTTGTTAACGGATTGCTACGCTAACTCCCTACTTTGGCTCTAATCCAAAACGAACTTACCACATCCTTTCCAGGGGTAAAGTTCCGCCACACTACAAAACAGGTTATCGACGTTTTTAATAAGGAGGACCAAAGAGAAATCCTCCAAACCGAACATAACCGTGCACATAGATCCTGTCGCGAAAATGAACAGCAAGTCCTAGAAAATTACTTCTTCCCTGACTTAAGGAAAACCCTAAAAGAAATAGTTTCATTTTTAATATTTTTATTGAGCTTTGTACCACGATTGTTTATTAGGAAAAATTGAAAAAGCAACAAAGTCTAAGCGGTAGAAGTTATAGCACTATTTCGGAGATCACCACATCTCTTCATCAGACTTCTTTTCTAGACTTCAGCAGGGATCGAACCTGCGAATTCGATGTTCAAAGTCAGAAGCGCTAACCACTGAGCTATGTACATCCCGTAAACTCTTGTTGCTAATTCATTTTCCTTATTCAACCAACTACTATCAAGTGAAGCTGATTTGCCGCTATTTAAACTCGACAGCGTGGTTGTTGTTGTCAATTCTATACATCCATTTGCTTATTTGCTTTTTTGTATAGTTTCAGGCAGGCTCTTCCTAAACTATGTATTT